>NC_079194.1:44211486-44383986 GCF_029499605.1 Hyla sarda | reverse complement strand
AGCCGAGGCCAACCAATGGAAGCGCCCACCCTGTTGTAAACCTCTGTGTTAAAGGGACAATGAAGCAGAAAATGCTCCATGCTTTCCAGCATGCCTCCACACTCTTCGCGGGGACATCCCCGGTCATCAGAGCTCCTGCACTTCAGATTGTCCCTCACACACAGTTTCCCATGGAAGCAGCGCCAAGTCAAGTCCCAAAACTTCAAGGGGATCCTGATAGAATTCAAAAGCTCTAAACCCACCTCCAGATCCCGACTTGGGCAGTCCTTGAGTGCCAATGGCCTCTGGAAATGAGAAGACAGGACCCTCTTGTCAAGGAATTTCCTCGACAGAGTCCTAATCTCCCACATCCCCAGACCCCACCGACGAATAACCTTCAGAACCGGGGTAGCATAAGCCGGGAGATGCCCGTGTGGTGTGCGAAGATCCTTCACTTGCCCTCCTGTCTCCCATTCCTGGAAGAAAGGCCGAAACCATCCCCTACAGGAGGATACCCACGGAGGAGCCCTCTCTGACCAGAGGTTTGCTATATTGGTCTTAAGAAAGGTATTCACTAGGAACACCACAGGGTTGACCATACACAACCCCCCTAGTCTCCTCGTACGGTAAGTAACCTCCCTCTTCACTAGGTTCAGTCTATTCCCCCATAACATTTGGAAGAACACACTGTAGACCCGGGTCCAGAGAGGTTCTGGCAACATGCATACACTGCCCAGATATATCAGCAAAGGGAGCAGGAAAGTTTTCATCAGGTTAACCCTTTCCCGGAGGGTCAAAGACCAACCCTTCCACTGATCTACCTTCTGAGCGGCGATCTTAAGCCTGCTGTCCCAGTTTTGTTTGGGGTAATCCCCTTGACCAAATTAGATGCCGAGGACTTTTGCGGATTCCTGGGGCTCTGGAAGGGCGTCCGGGAGATCAAAATCAGGATCTCCCCCTCCCAGCCAGAGACTCTCACACTTATCCTGATTGATCTTTGACCCGGATGCCTCCGAGTAGCGGTCCACCTCTGACATCACCCATCTGCCCTCCTCTTGTGAGGAGACAAACACGGTGACATCATCAGCGTACGCTACCGCCCTCAGAGCCGAATCCGGCACCTCCAGGTCCATTCTCACCCCCGCCAACGGTCCACAATCAATCCCTCTAAGGAAAGGATCGATTGCAAACACGTACAGCAAAGGGCTCAAAGGACAACCCTGACGGACACCAGACCCAACCTCAAAAGAGCGGCCAATCCAACCATTCACAAGCGGGAAACTCTCTGCCCCTACATACAAGGTCTTAAGCCAATCAACAAACCCCCCTGGCAGGCCATATCTCAGAAGGACAGACCAGAGGTACTCATGGTTAACCCGATCAAACGCTTTTGCCTGATCCAAGGAAAGCAAGTACCCCTTCCAGTGGCCAGCCCTACCCTGCTCCACAGCCTCTCGGACACTGAGCACAGCACTGAATGTACTGCGGCCCGGAACAGAGCAATGCTGAGCCCCCGAAAGGAGCCGGGGTGCAAACTCCACCAGCCGGTTAAACAGCACTTTTGCCAGAATCTTTCTGTCCGCATTGAGAAGCGCTATGGGACGCCAATTCTCAATGTGGGACGGGTCTTTACCCTTTGACAGGATGATCAGCGCTGACCTCCTCATTGACTTTGGCAGAGTGTCCGAGGATAGACACTCATTAAAAACCGCGGTCAAGAGGGGAACCAAAGTGTCCTTAAAGGTCTTATAGAACTCAGATGTTAAGCCATCCGGACCGGGTGACTTCTTGAGGGCAAGCCCATCAATAGCCATCCTGACTTCCTCTTCCCGGATCATCTCTGTCAAAACATCAAGAGAGGGGTCTACTCCTGGTTCAGGGACGGTTTCAGCCAAGAAAGCTGATACCTTATCTCGATCTAGATCCTTCCTTCCCAAGAGGTGCGAGTAGAAGGATCTGACGACCTCCAGGATCCCTGATCTGGACCTTTTCAAGGATCCCGTACTATCAATCAGTCCTGAGACTACTTTACTATTCACTGACATCTTGCAGTTTCTGTAAGGGTCAGGCGAGCGGTACTTCCCGTAATCCCTCTCAAAAACCAAAGATGCGTGCCTATCGTACTGGCACTTCATCAGCAAGGACTTCACTCTGGAGATATCATCACGACTACCTCCAGTCGAGACAAGGTTCTCAAGTTTCTTCCTCAGGCCCTGGTACAAACGGTACCTGTTTAGGCTTCTGAGGCCCGAGAGCTGGCGGAAGAATCTCGCAACCCTTTCCTTGAAGATCTCCCACCACTCTGACTTACTGCTACAAAGGCCCAGCAATGGTACCTGGCTCTGAAGAAAATCCTCAAAGGACTGTCTTATCTCCGCTTCTTCCAAGAGAGACGAATTCAGCTTCCAATAGCCTCTGCCCATCCGGGGGGTCTCTGTGACATTCAGAGAAAACAAAATTAAACAGTGATCGGAGAACTCCACCTCAACAACAGACACTGCTGAAGAGACGGCTTCCTCCTTTAAATAAAACCTGTCTATTCTAGACCTACAACTACCCCTATGATAGGTGAATCCCGCGTGGCCTGGGGTGTGCCGGATGTGGACATCCACCAGGCGAGCCTCACTCGCTATGCTATTAAGGGCGACGCTATCATAAGTCAGCTTGTCTCTGGCACCTCCCCTGTCTTGGGGCCTCGTGACAGCATTAAAGTCCCCTCCAAAGACCACCTGCCGACTTGAAAAAAGATAGGGCTTGATCCTCATAAAGAGGCACTTCCGGTCCCACTTAGACTGTGGGCCGTAGATGTTAATAAGGCGAAGTTCTTGTCCCCTCATGAGGACATCTAAGATCAGGCACCTCCCCATTTCTAACTCGATAACCCGTCGGCATTCTACCGCTGCGGTAAAAAGGACCGCCACTCCGCTATACGGCTCGGCCCCAAGAGACCAGTAGGAGGGCCCATTCCTCCACTCTCTTTTAGCCTTGTAGATAGATGACATGTCTGTTAGCCTGGTCTCCTGCAAAAATAAAATATCAGCATTAATATGGGCAAAAAAATCATAGGCAGCAAATCGAGCCGTATCTGACTTAATGCTGGCGACATTAATGGACGCCAGCGTCAATGGAGAGGGTGCCGCCATCAAGGGTGATTGAGTTAAACAGCTTTCTTTTTCCCACTCCCCTTCTCACCCTCCACATCAGAAGAACTCTTCACCCTCTTTAGAGAAATAGAAGTGTCCATCTCACCAGACGTCGTTTTATTTTCCTCGTTTCCGGATTCCAGGCCAGTCCCTTCCCCCGAGGACATAACCTCCCCAGGGGAAGAGGACTCGGCGCCCCCTGGAAGCTCCTCTGCCACCTCCCCCTCATCCTCCCCTTCCGAAGAAGAGGAGGAGATGTCCCTAAGGGGTCGGAATCGATTGGAAAGGCCAACCAGAGGGGAGTCAGTTTTGCCTTCCTGTGGCACCTGGACCAGGGTGGGAGAAGATCTTAAATCTCCCTTTTTTTTCCTACTTGTACCCCGCTTTCGTGTCTCCTTCTGCCATCCCCCATCATCCTCCTCCACGCTATCTGAGGAGATGGCACCTTCCTCATTCTGGATCCTCCTGACCTCCTCATTCAGCTCGCCATCCCTCAGGGACTCAGCAGCAAGGTTGGCCTCTGGGACAGAATGAGAGGTTGTCCCGGTAACCCGGGCTTTCCCCATCACCCTATCCCTTTGGAGTTTATCAAGACGTCTTAGTTGGGCTGGTGTCTTTTTCTTGCTGTTCCTCACTGACCCCTCAGTTCCTCCACCCCTGCTAGTCCCCTCCCCAGCAGATTCCGGCTCGTGATCTTCACCCGCTGGGGACAAGACTGCATTAGCGAAAGAACGAGGACAACGACTGAATGGGTGACCTAAGTCACCACACAGGTGACACCTAATCTCTGCACAAGATGCGGCAAGATGGCCTACACCCCCACACAAGGCACATTTCTGCACCGTACAGTTTGCACTGAAGTGTGTGGGGTCACCACATCTGTGACAGAGCTTCGGCTGACCCCGGTAGAAAATCTGGATACGATCCCTACCGAGAAAGGCAGAGGATGGAATATGGGTAACTGTATTTCCTGAACGTTTAAGTTTTACCAAAAACGTCCAGGCTCCTGACCAGATGCCAAACTCGTCCATGTTCTTCTGTGGGACCCCCATTACCTCGCCATACCGTCCTAACCAGGTGATGATGTCAACACAAGAGAGTGATTCGTTACGGGTCAAAACGGTCACTCTCTTGATTTCGTTTTGGCGAGACAATGCCTGTATGGCAAAGTCTCGCCAGCCGGGCTCATTCTTTACCAATTCATAATTCGACCAGAAAAGCTCAAGCCCCTCCGACCGAACAAAACTGATATCGAATTCAGGAGTACCGTAGGGATGTATCAAGGCGAAGATATCAACTGCCTTGAAGCCCATCTTTAGCAAGAGCTCAACCACTTTCGTCCTTGAAGGACACATATCTTCGCCCTGCCACCGAAGACGGACTACATTCCTACGGTTACTACCTGCCCTGGCTGTTGGGAGGGACCACACAGTATCGCCCCCTCTTTCCTCTCGGAAGGCAGAGAGACCGTGTCTCTCTATCCAGAAGGACAGATCAACTGCTCTACCCTCTACATTAATCGACCTTTCCCCCTTTTTCAGAGCCTCCAGGAGACGTTGCTGCAATAAACCGTCCCTAGAGTCAGGAGACGAGGAAAGTATTCTACTTCCCCCAGCAGTGACATTGGCATAACTCCTATGGTCTGTCACCACTGGGGGGGCAACCGGACCAGACCCTGCACCTACACCACTGCCGATGACAACATCCCCACCACCCCCAATGACAACATTAGCACCAACTCCAATAACATGGTCACCACCTCCCCCAAAAACACCTTCCCCAGTAACATCAATCTCCATCCTCTCCCCAGTCATACATCCCCCAACCCCATTTACCCCATCACTCACACTGGCTGGACCAGCAACAGGTAAACCGGCAAATGATGATGGTGATGTTGATACATTTTCATTCCGTTTTGCCTCGGCATCACAGGGCACTAGAGCTGGGACAACCTCCGCTGGCCCTTTAAGGGACCGGGCAGCATGCTTACCCAGTCTAGAGGAGGCCCCAGCCCTGTTCTTATTAGTGCCCTCCGCCTCATCAGCAATTTCTCCAGTCTTATCAGGGCGCCGCTGATCAATGGGATCAGCGGCGCCAATACAAAATAAGATTTGTTCTTTTCTTTTGGGAGCGTCTGCTACATCTGTAGTCACCGCGACTACCTCAGACACTGAATCACCCCCCCTCCCACAGGGGAGCGAACTACAGCCCCGGAGTCTGCCTCTATGCCCACTGCTGGGCTGCCCTCACTGTCCGGCCTTGCGGCCAGTGCCTTCTCTACTCCATCCCTGCTACTGCAAACAGGCATGGAGTTTTGCGCCCTTTTAGTACCTGTACTCTCCCCGCTCCTTTGCACCGAGTCCACCACAGAACACGGGCTGGGCTGGGTAACGGGGCTTGCACAATGAGCTGACCCTGCGGCCGACTCAGGGTTTACAGGGAGGGGGGTGTAGATGTAACTCACCACTTCTTGCTGCTTTGGCTTGGTCTTCTTTTTCTTACCCCCAGGTGCCTCATCTGGCAGCTCATCTCCAAACACCAGATTCTGAGGACACACTGGGGATTCCAGCATACGTATCTGGGCCATTAGCGCCCCTCCCTGGTAGCTGTTGTCACTGTCTTCCCCTGAGTCGGCAGGGGATACTGCTGGCTGCTGTGCAGGGGGCCCACTGTACGGGGCCTGCTGCTGTTGCGACAGGCCACCAGGTGGATCTGGCTGTTGTTCTCCCTCTATCTCCTCCTCATCATCCACCTGGCTCTCAGGTTGCAGCCCCATCAACCTTCTCTGTTTCTTTTCATCCATATCTCTGAAACGCTCTTGATTTTTCAACTTTTCTTTAAATGGTCCACTCATCTCCAGCAATTCCTCCTTTCTTTCCTCCAAAGCATTTATTTCAGCCATCAGACCTTTTATCTGTGCCTGGACTTCAGGCTTCTTCTTCTTTGGGGTAACCTCCAGCCTAGAACGGACATGGCGAAGTTCCTCCTGAAGCCTCCTCACAGCTTTGCTGGCGTCTTCATACTCACGGAGGTGACTTACGACCCGGGTAGTATAGGTGGAAATAGACTCCCGGGTCCTCAGCATTCCCCAGCTTTCCTCACTGAGGTCGGCTTCACCTCCGTGAGTACTCTGCCTTCCTCCAGATGACCTTGGCTTTCTGCTGGCAGCACCCAGCTTTCCCAAATTGGGATCCTCGTTTCCAGAAACCTTTCGGCCTCTTGCCTCTGTGGGGGGTGTTGGAATGACATTGCTGCGACTCCGGGTGGATCGCCTAACCCCCAGATCTTCTGATGTACAGGCCGCTTGCTGGCCTCTCCTGCCTCCCTGCGGCCTACTCCGGGAGGCAGAAGCCTGGGCCTCGCCTCCCTCACTCATCCCTGGAAACCCACTCCCTCCCTGGGGAGGAGAAAGCAGGTCCCAGGTGGAACAGGTGGTAATTCCCTGGAGCTCAGGAGGCACAGCAGACACTACACAGCTGAACTGAAGCAGAACCACACCCGCAACTGATTGGCTCCCACTCCAGAGCTGTACTCACTATTCTGCTGGTGAGGTCACTGTGTACATACATTACATTACTTATCCTGTACTGATCCTGAGTTATATCCTGTATTATACTCCTGAGCAGTACTCACTATTCTGCTGGTGGGGTCACTGTGTACATACATTACATTACTTATCCTTTACTGATCCTGAGTTATATCCTGTATTATACTCTAGAGCTGTACTCACTATTCTGCTGGTGAGGTCACTGTGTACATACATTACATTACTTATCCTGTACTGATCCTGAGTTATATCCTGTAAATCTTTTATTAGAAAAATATAAATCATAACAAACACAGAACCAGCACAACTTTGCCATAACGGAAAACAACAACATGAAATAACATAAACCCAAACTTTACATTTAAATAAAAGAACAAAAATCCTGCCTAACCGGCCAGCCCAGCTTTTCCTAAAAATACTAATACTACACCAAACATAACCAAACACACTCACATGCATGCATACCTAATGTGCAAAAACCAAAAATAAAATTGCATATTTAGCTTTAACAAAAAAAAAAAAATTAACATTTTTTTATAAATATTATATATATTGCAAACATAAAACAACCCAAAAAAGTCCACAACAGATACAAAAAAAAAAAAAAAAAAAAAAAAAAAAAAAAAAATGGTTCGACTGCCATCTATCACTACTATAAACACTATATAATACACAAACCAAAATATAAAACAAACAAAATTATAATATTTACTATATATACTATATACATACTATATACATATAACCTATATACACCTATAAATGTACAGAAAACAACCTACTCTAAACTGTCCCTTCACCCGCACCACCCACCCTCCTGTACATGGGTCAGAGTCCATAGAGTCCATAGTCCTCAATGTCCAGTCCATAACTGACCCATGCCAGGTCCACCAAAACAAACAACCACCACCACCCACAAAAACACCCTCCCAACCTAGAACTCCTCCCAACCAACTTTACCATAACCAGCTTTATAATATACAAAAACAAACAATACAACCCACTTTAGGCCCAAGTTCGGTGCCTGTAAGCCCTACATAACTTTAGCGTCTGAAAACAAAACAAAAAGCTATGGTGCACATGCATTAGCCCACCACCAGGAAGAAGGATGGCAATCCTGATACATACAAAATATTTACATTCTTTCCCTAACTGCACCCTACCTCTCACCCTACCATTATCCCTAAAAATAAACTGACCCTACTATCACCTTAACCCTGTCCCTACATCACTGTCCCTAACCAAAACCAGGGTACTCTACCCAAAAGGTCTAGTACCTAGGGCACATCAAAACAAAACCCTCTCCATAGGAGAGAAGCCCTACTGGTACCAAGACTGCCATACTCCAAAGACCTGATCTTCCCAAGGTCACCGGTGATATTCCTACAGACCTCCACCTCGGAGAGGACTTTCCGCTGTGTAGACACTAAACACCGTGCATTCCACGTGTAGTACCTAACCACTAAACTGACTAAGAATAAAGTGCCCCGATCACGGCCACCCAGGGTCCTGAATGCCCCATAAGCCCATTCCGGATAGGTAAGGCCGGCAAGTTGACTCCAGCCGATGGAAGCGCCCACCCGGTTGTAGACCCCTATATTAAAGGGACAATGAAGCAGGAAATGGTCCATGCTTTCCAGCATGTCCCTGCACTCTTCTCGGGGACACCCCCGGTCATCAGATCTCCTACACTTCAAATTGTCCCTCACATATAGCTTCCCCTGAAAGCAGCGCCAGGCCAAGTCCCAAAACTTCTGGGGGATCCTTTTCATGTTTAAAAGATACAACCCCACCCTCAGATCCCGACCTGGGCAGTCCCTGAGCGCCAGAGGCTTCTGGAAGTGGGTCAACAGAACCCGTTTGTCAAGGAACTGCCTTGACTGGGTCCTGATCTCCCACACTCCCAGACCCCACCGACGTATCGCCTTCAGAGTCGGGGTAGCGTAAGCCGGAAGATATCCATGGGGCGTACGGAGGTCCTTCACTTGCCCTCCTGTCTCCCATTCCTGGAAGAAAGGCCGAAACCACTCCCTGCAGGAGAGTACCCATGGAGGAGCCGTCTCTGACCAGAGGTTCGAGATGTTAGCTTTCAAGAAGGTGTTCGTTAAGAACACCACAGGGTTTACCATAGATAAACCCCCTAGTCTCCTCGTGCGGTACGTAACCTCCCTCTTGACTAGGTTCATCCTGTTCCCCCATAACAGTTGGAAAAACAGGCTGTAGATCCTAGTATAGTAAGCATCTGGCAAGATACATACACTGCCCAGATAGATAAACAAGGGGAGCAGGTACGATTTGATCAGGTGTACCCTTTCCCTGAGGGTCATAGACCAACCCTTCCACTGGTTCACCTTCTGAGTGGCATCCTGGAGCTTACCATCCCAGTTTTTGGTGGGATAATCATCCTGGCCGAATGTGATGCCCAGAAGTTTTGCTGACTCTTGGGGCCCTGGAAGGGTGTCCGGGAGATCAAACGTGGGATCTCCCCCTCCCAGCCAGAGACTTTCACACTTATCCTGGTTGATCTTAGACCCGGATGCCTCCGAGTAGCGGTCCACTTCCGACATCACCACATCGACCTCCTCTCTCGAGGACACGAAGATGGTGATATCATCAGCGTACGCCACCACTCTCTGGGCGACATCCAGCTCCGCCAGACTCATCCCGACTCCCGCCAACGGCCCACAATCTACCCTCCGGATGAAGGGATCGATTGCGAACACGTATAAAAGCGGGCTCAAGGGACAACCCTGACGGACTCCGGACCCCACCTCAAAAGAGCGGCCAGACCAACCGTTCACCAGTGGGAAACTCTCTGCCCCTGCATACAAGATCTTAAGCCAATTAACGAAAGTACTCGGTAAGCCATATCTCAGGAGGACGGACCAGAGGTACTCGTGGTTCACCCGATCAAATGCTTTGGCCTGATCCAGGGACAGCAAGTACCCCTTCCAGAGACCTGCACTACTCCGCTCCACTGCCTCCCTGACACTAAGGACAGCACTTAAGGTGCTTCGGCCTGGAACAGAGCAGTGCTGGGCCCCCGAAAGGAGCCGGGGTGCAAACTTCACCAGCCGATTAAACAGTATCTTGGCCAGAAGTTTCCTGTCCGCATTGAGAAGAGCTATGGGTCTCCAATTCTCAATACGGCTGGGATCTTTACCCTTTGAGAGAAGAATCAGGGCTGACCTCCTCATTGACTTCGGCAGAGTGCCCGAGGAGAGACACTCATTGAATACCTCAGTCAAGAGGGGAGCTAAAGACTCCTTAAAGGTCCTGTACCACTCGGATGTTAAGCCATCCGGACCTGGCGACTTCTTAGGGGCGAGCCCCTCGATCGCCAGTCTCACTTCCTCTTCCCTGATTTCTTCTGCCAAAACATCAAGAGAGGGGTCTACCCCTGGCTCAGGAATGGTTTCAGCCAGGAAAGCCGACATCCTGTCTCGATCTAGATCCTTCCTTCCCAAGAGGTGCGAGTAGAAGGATCTGACGACCTCCAAGATCCCTGATCTGGACCGATTCAGAGATCCCGTACTATCAATCAGTCCTGAGACCACTTTACTACTCACTGACATCTTACAGTTTCTGTAAGGGTCGGGCGAGCGGTACTTCCCAAAATCCCTCTCAAAAACCAAAGATGCGTGCCTATCGTACTGACACCTCATCAGCAAGGACTTCACTCTGGAGATATCCTCACGGCTACCTCCAGTCGAGACGAGAAGCTCGAGTTTCCTCCTCAGACCCTGATACAGGCGATACCTGTTCAGGGACCTGAGGCTCGAGAGCTGGCGGAAGAACCCCGCAACCCGCTTCTTGAATATCTCCCACCACTCTGACTTACTACTACATAGGTCCAGTAAAGGTACCTGACTCTGAAGAAAATCCTCAAAGGACTGTCTTATCTCCGCTTCCTCCAGGAGGGACGAATTCAGCTTCCAATAACCTTTACCCATCCGGGGGGTCTCTGAAACATTCAAGGAAAAAGAAATCATACAGTGATCGGAGAACTCCACCTCAACCACGGACATTGCGGAAGAGACGGCTTCCGCCTTTAAATAAAACCTGTCTATCCTAGACCTGCAGCTACCTCGATGATAGGTGAAACCCGCGTGGCCTGAGGGGCTCCGGATGTGGGCATCCTCTAGGCGAGCTTCCCTAACTATACTATTGAGGGCTATGCTATCATAAGCCAACCGATCATTGGAGCCTCTCCTATCTTGGGATCTCGTGACAGTATTGAAATCCCCTCCAAAGATCACCTGTCGGCTTGTAAAAAGAAAGGGCTTAATCCTCATAAAGAGATCTTTTCGTCCCCACTTTGTTTGTGGGGCGTAGATGTTAATAAGCCGAAGCTCTTGCCCCTTCATGAGGACATCTAAGATCAGGCACCTCCCCATTTCTAACTCAATAACCCGTCTGCATTCAACAGGAGCGGTAAAAAGGACCGCCACCCCACTATACGGCTCAGCCGCAAGAGACCAGTGGGAGGGGCCGCGCCTCCACTCTCTCCTGGCTTTTACCAGGGAGGCTAGATCTAACAACCTGGTCTCCTGTAAAAAGAAAATGTCGGCATCAACACGGCCGAGAAAATCAAAGGCTGCGAATCTAGCCGTATCAGACTTTATGCTGGCACAGTTAATAGATGCCAGCGTCAATGGGGTGAGTGCCGCCATCATGGGTGATTGAGTTAGATGGCCCTAACCCCCATTATCTCTGTTTTTTCTTCACCCCCTCATCCCCAGATGAGGAGGCTTCTTTCTCTTTGGACCGTTTTTTGGATTCTGATTGGTCCATTTTTGAATCCCCATTTCCACCTGGCTCCGGTTTGGCCCCATCCCCTGAGGAAATTGCCCCATCAGGACAGGGCCCAGTTCCCCCCGGAGGCTCCCCCACTTCAGGCACCCCATCCTCGACCCCCCCCTCCATGGAGGGGGAGGAGATGTCATCAAGGACAGAGTACCGGTTAGACAGATCAATCAGAGGGGGGGCAGGTAAGCTTCCGCTTGGGACCTGGTCCATAGGACGAGGACTAGAGGGCTCCGACCTCTTCTTTCTCCCTTTACTGCCCTTTTTTTTTGGCCTCTCTTCACCTTCCTCATCCACACTTTCATAGTGGGAGGAATCGGAAAGATCGGCCTTGCTGCCCTCTTCTTTACAGATTCTCCCCATTTCCTCATCCAGCACATTCTCCCCCAGGGCCTCAGCAGTTTCAGGACTAACCTCTGGAGCAGGGCCAGAAGCTACCCCTGCCACATGGGAACTCTCCAGTTCCCTGCTCCTTCTCCGATTAGCCTCCCGCCTCAGCTTGGCGGGACTTTTCCTCTTCACTGACCCTGTTGCACCTTCTCCCGCACTCGTGCCCTCCCCAGCTGAGGCAACATTACTGCTCTCCCCAGCCAAGGTGACCGTCGCACGGGCAAAGGCGCTAGGACAACGGCTGAAAGGGTGTCCTAAGACACCACACAGATGACACCTGATCTGCCTACAGGATGCGGCAAGATGACCTACCCCACCACACAGAGCACAGACCTGCACGGTACAGGCTGCGCTAAAGTGAGTGGGGCTGCCACACCTGTGACAGACCTTGGGCTGCCCCTGGTAGAAAATTTGGATTCTGTCTCTCCCAAGAAAAGCAGCTGATGGGATGTGGGCAACAGTGCTCCCCGAACGCTTAAGTTTGACGGAAAACGTCCAGGCCCCAGACCAGATCCCATGTTCGTCATAGTTCTTTTTCGGCATGTCCGTCACATCACCATATCTGCTGAGCCAGGTCATGATGTCATAGCAAGATAGTGACTCGTTACGTGTCAATACAGTCACTTTCTTGGCCAGATTCTGACGGGATATCGCCTTTACGGCGAAATCCCGCCAGCCGGGCTCGCTTTTCACCACCTCATAGTTCGACCAGAAAAGTTCCAAACCCTCCGGTCGAACGCAGCTGATGTCAAACTCGGAAGTACCATAGGGGTGGATCAGGGCAAAGATGTCACTTGCCCTGAATTCCATCCGGAGGAGGAGCTCAACCACCTTACCCCGAGGCGGACACGCATCTTCGCCCCTCCACACCAAACGGACCACATTCCTACGGCCACTTTCCTGCCCGGATGTTGGGAGGGACCAGACCACCTCCCCGTTTTGTTCTCGGAAGGCGCCTAAGCCATGTCTTTCTATCCAAAAAGACAGGTCAACCTCACCCCTCCCCTCTACATGGATTGACCTGTCTCCCCTACGTAGAGCCTCCAGGAGGCGCTGTTGCAATTGACCCCCAGAGCCAGATGGAGATGGAGATCCCCCTGATCCCCCGGCAGTGACGCTGGCATAGCTTCTGGGAGAAGCAGCCACTACCGGGGGGGCAGTCGAACCAGAACCAGACCCCAAACCAGGACCCTTGTTCCTAATGTAAGCCTCAGCCATAACACCTCTCTTTTGCATACCACTACCACTCCTCACCTGTATTTCACAAACACCCCTCTCTTGCACCCCACTTGCACCCATCTCTTGCACCCCGCTTGCACCCCTCTCTTGCACCCCGCTTGCACCCCTCTCTTGCACCCCGCTTGCACCCCTCTCTTGCACTCCGCTCCCTTCATCCATACTGCTACTACAACTCCTCCCATGCACACTGCCATAACTCACATCCTGCACATTACCATTTTTATTCACATTTTTGCTCTCACTTTCACTCTTGCGTACACTCTCCCTTGATGTGTTACAGGCCGGGCTGGCTGGGTCTATTACTCCAGGTATAAGGGTCGCTGGCTTAATGATTGGAGCTGCACGGCTCTTCTGTCCAGTGTCTTTGGGCACAGACACAGACTCCGCCCCCATCATAGGTGGCCCCGCCCCATCGCACGCCGCCGATTTTGAC
The DNA here is from genome assembly GCF_029499605.1 of Hyla sarda. Lineage (NCBI taxonomy): Eukaryota > Metazoa > Chordata > Amphibia > Anura > Hylidae > Hyla > Hyla sarda. The sequence goes on along the minus strand of NC_079194.1, from coordinate 44,370,449 downwards.
GGGAGCTGTCCCTCCGGACGCACTCCCGCCCCGCCTACTGCGGCTGACGCGCAGGGAACCTCCTCCTTCACAGTGCCAGGATCGGTACCGACTGCATCACCTAGGGGACCGCCCCCTGAACCAACAAGGTCCGGTGCCCGAACACTCCCCCCCCTCACAGGGGAGTGCCCTGCAGTGCCAGGACCTGTACCGCCCCCCGAACAAGGGAATCTACCACCATTTTCTGGTGCCTGGGCACCCTCCCCCCTCACAGGAGGGTGCCCTTTTTTTTCTATCGCACCCGCGGCCATTTTGGGTGCACTACTGTATCCCCCATGCTGGCCCCGCTCCACTACAGAAACGGGGTCTGGCAGGTTGGGGGACCCAGCATCCTGAATCGGCTTCTCAGCTGACTCAGACTGCTGGAAAGAAGAAAAGACAAACTTAACTTGTCCTTGCGTTTTCTTCCTCTTCCTGCCCTTCGCTTTTTTATTCTTCCTCTCCTCCTCTGGGCCTAAATCCTCTCCAAAAGAGAAGTTTTCCAGACGGGTGGGGGACTCCTGCATTACAATCGCCCGCAGGAGACCCCCATCTGCCAAGCCGCTGCCTTGACCGCAGTCACTGCCATCATCATTATCATCATCATCCTCACTGGAGGTAGGTAAGGCCACCTGAGCCGGGTTCACACGGTCTTCACTCAGGGTAAGTGGGGGGTCAGGGGTAGCAGTGGTGTCACGCACAGAATTAGTATCCATATCCCCCTCACTCACATTGCTCTCCTCACCTCCTTCACCTTCCTCCATCTCCTCCTCCTCACTCTGGCAATCATCATCATCATCTCTAGAGACCGGCATACCAGAGAAACGAGCACCATGGACAAACTTCTCACGGAAAATGCCGGCACCCTCCACAATGTCAGACCTCATCCGCACAATCTCCTCCACTTTTTTCTTTAATGTTTTTACCTTAGCGGCAAATGCTGCCTTCTTGGCCCTGGATGACTGATCCACTTGGTATCGGGCAAATTTTAAATCCGCTCTTATTCCTCTGAGCTGCTTCCCAAGCTCCTCATATTGAGCCATCTTGGCCTGCATTCTGGATGTGAATATTGCCAGGGATTCCCTTGGCCCCTTTACCCCCCATTGCTGGGGTTCTGGGGAAACTGATGTAGACGCCTTTACTCCATTCCTCTGCCTGGATGAGCTTCTTGGCCTGGATGAACTTTTGCTAGAAGCTTTGCAGCTCCCAGCTGGGGATGGGGGAGGGGGCCCCACATTGCTGTGGGCCCTGGTCGATCTTCTGACCCCATCCTGGCTACTGGCCGTTGCATGTTCGCGCACACACCCCTCCGGCCTAGAACGGGGAGCGCAAAATGAAGTCCTGGATTCCCGGGGCTCCATAGCAGAGACCCCTACCCAGGAGTCTGCCACACACCTGGGGAGGGGCGGAAGAAAAGTCTGCTTCTCTGGAAGTTTGCTGGAAGTCACAGGAGCACAGACACACCCAACCTTACTCCAGAGCTGGACTCACTATTCTGCTGGTGAGGTCACTGTGTACATATATTACATTACTTATCCTGTACTGATCCTGAGTTATATCCTGTATTATACTCCAGAGCTGTGCTCACTATTCTGCTGGTGAGGTCACTGTGTACATATATTACATTACTTATCCTGTACTGATCCTGAGTTATATCCTGTATTATACTCCAGAGCTGTGCTCACTATTCTGCTGGTGAGGTCACTGTGTACATACATTACATTACTGATCCTGTACTGATCCCGAGTGTGTGTGGGATGGGGGTGGGGGACCGGGGGGACCAAAAAAAATTGCTTGCCCAGGGTCCAATCAAAATTAAAGACGGCCCTGTCCATTATACATACACTGTACAGCAATCATACCTCCATTATACTTACACTGTACAGCAATCATACATCCATTATACATACACTGTACAGCAATCATACATCCATTATACATACACTGTACAGCAATCATACATCCATTATACATACACTGTACAGCAAGCATACCACCATTATACATACACTGTACAGCAAGCATACCACCATTATACATACACTGTACAGCAAGCATACAACCATTATACATACACTGTACAGCAATCATACATCCATTATACATACACTGTACAGCAATCATACATCCATTATACATACACTGTACAGCAAGCATACATCCATTATACATACACTGTACAGCAATCATACATCAATTATATATACACTGTACAGCAAGCATACCTCCATTATACATACACTGTACAGCAAGCATACCTCCATTATACATACACTGTACAGCAAGCATACCTCCATTATACATACACTGTACAGCAATCATACCTCCATTATACATACACTGTACAGCAATCATACCTCCATTATACATACACTGTACAGCAATCATACCTCCATTATACATACACTGTACAGCAATCATACCTCCATTATACATACACTGTACAGCAATCATACCTCCATTATACATACACTGTACAGCAAGCATACATCCATTATACATACACTGTACAGCAAGCATACATCCATTATACATACACTGTACAGCAATCATACATCCATTATACATACACTGTACAGCAAGCATACATCCATTATACATACACTGTCTGTGACTGTACAGCAATCATACATCCAATCCATTATTAATGGATTGGATGTATGATTGCTGTACAGTCACAGTGTATGTATAATGGAGGTATGATTGCTGTACAGTGTATGTATAATGGAGCCTCCAATCCAAAAAAAAGTATTAATAAAGTTTTTAATTTTGTTTGTATTGATATTTATGAGTGTAGGTATGTTTATGTATGTGTGCATGCAAGCAAGAGTGTGTGTATATATATCACACACACGCGTGCGCTGCGTGAGTTTGTGCTTTAGGGTGCACACCCTAATGTAATAGGCTGCGCACGCCTATGTGTGTATGGCATAAATCCTACCAGCGTGTGTAGAGCATAAATCCTATAACGTATGTACAGAATAAATCATACGAACGTGTGTATGACATGGGTCCTACCAGGATGTGTACGGCATGAATCCTATCCGCGTGCGTACAGCATGACTATTATAAATGCGTGTATGGTATAAATGTGTGTACGACAACTATGAGGGCATGTATCTGGAACAAGAATAAGACAAATGTGTGGAACAAATTACAATAGCGAACAAATTATATGAGTATGTACTAACCAACTATATGCACGGACCACATGTTATGTAAATTAACTTATAAGAGTGTGAACACAGACAACTATATGAGCGTATGCGCGGAACGATGAAGCGTGTGCCTGGCACAACTACATGACCGTCTATGTATAGGAACGTGCATGAAATGACTATAAAGCGTATACATTTTATAAATTATTATTATTATTTTTTTTTTTTTATGTAGCGAAAAGCATGAAAATGAATTTGATAGTAAAGTAACAGGCACCAAGCTAAACAATACACCTTTCCCGTATATTAAGGATAGAACCCCCACCTGAAGCGTAGCTCCAAGTCGGATGACTATACCTGGCTGCTGACAACTTGCAACACACCGAGGGATACAAGTAACTGCGGGGGAGAAGGAAGAAGGAGACAGTATTAACACTGCTAAGCATGCCCCCATCCACCCCTGCAGTGTAATGGAGCACAGTATAAATGAGACCTGCAGCTCCGCAACAGCCGAACCGCCGGGAAACACTGAAGTATAAATATAAATAAAAAGAACACTGTGAGGAAGTTAGTTTAGGAGACACAGGATGGAGGCGAGCGCAGCTGACCGACCAGACCGGCAGCTGCGGGGGGGGAGCACGAGCCCACACGGTGGAGCGGAGCGGCGAGTCCGACTGGGCGGAAGGGCGCGCAAGCCCCGCAGAGACGCTGGAGATACATAAAGACCTTCCAGCAGTACAGCCCCCCACGGCAAATGGAGCGCACAAAGTGAGCCTCCTGCACCTGCCACGGAAGGCAGCACTGGAGAGAGGAGCAGACACCTACCGGCAGGGTGTAACCACTTGCCCGAGACGGCAAGTCTGACATGACAACGCCCGTGACGTAATAAACAGGGGCCGGGCTGACCAAGGGTTCCCCTGAACTCCGGCTTACCTCCGGAGTCGGGGAACAGTCAGCGTTACCCCCGTTCAGCCGCGGCCACTTACCACTACCATGCCGGCTGGAACGACCTTCCGGTCAGCTGACCCGTGCGGTCAGCTGACCCGTGCGGTCAGGTGACAGACGTGGACGTAACGCCACGCCCTGTTGACATCCCGTGACGGACCCTCGACCGAAAAACCCACGGCGTCCGAATGTGAGGCGGCCGTGAGTTTTTAAAGGAAGCCCACTCCTCCCACAAATACAGGCCAGCTGCGCAGGCCTTACCACATATCTTCATGTATACGGGAAAGACTATGACATGTCTGCAGGTCTAGATTTTACATCTAGCCTGATTGTTATCAGTAATTAATATAAATATTAATTACCTGTTTCGTGGTTCCTTTCTTGCAGCTGACGGGGGTATATGTCACGTTCACCTTTTCACCGGGCATCAGTCCTCTGTAAAAAAGACACAGGTATGATAACATGTTCCTGATACATGCTACAGACGCTAATATATACAACACTCTAGGGCCAGAACTACTTATCTCAGGAATTATGGAAAAAGGAGTGGAAAAAGGAACTTAAAATATAATGTATATTTTTGTTAAATATTTTATCTAAATGTTTTATATAATATACAACAGTTAATCAAGTAATGGTAATGTAGGCAGGCCTCTGTACACTCCTCTACACTCCTCTGTTACCCATGTACACTCCTCTACACCCTTCTGTCACCCATGTACGCTCCTCTACACCCCTCTGTCACCCATGTACACTCCTCCACACCCCTCTGTCACCCATGTACACTCCTCTACACCCCTCTGTCACCCATGTACACTCCTCTACACCCCTCTGTCACCCATGTACACTCCTCTACACCCCTCTGTCACCCATGTACACTCCTCTACACCACTCTGTCACCCATGTACACCCCTCTACACCCATCTGTTACCCATTTACACTCCTCTAAGCTCCTCTGTCACCCATGTACACTCCTCTACACCCTTCTATCACCAATGTACACCTCTACACCCTTCTGTTATCCATGTATACTACTCTGCGCACCTCTGTCACCCACGTACACTCCTCTATACCCCCAACACCTCTCTGTCACCAATGTACACCACTCTGTCACCCCCTACGCCCCCTTTCACCCATTTACACCCATCTATCACTCATATACACTCATCTGAACCACTCTGCCACCTATGTACACATCTCTACACCCCCAACACCCCTCTGTCACCTATGTACACCCCTCTATCACCCCGTACTCCCCTCTTTCACCCCCACGTCCCCCTGTCACCCATGTACACTCCTCTCTAAACCACTCTGCCACCCATGTACACTCCTCGACACTGCTGTTACCAATGTTCCACTTTCTGCTACCTTTTTACTCGTCAACTTTGGAATGTTCCTAATCTCTGTACCTGAGATATGGTTGTGTTATATATAAAGCTGTCCATAGACGATATACTTATTAAAAACACATATATCTTCATTTATACGGGAAAGACTATGACATGTCTGCAGGTCTAGATTTTACATCTAGCCTGATTGTTATCAGTAATTAATATAAATATTAATTACCTGTTTCGTGGTTCCTTTCTTGCAGCTGACGGGGGTATATGTCACGTTCACCTTTTCACCGGGCATCAGTCATCTGTAAAAAAAGACACAGGTATGATAACATGTTCCTGATACATGCTACAGACACTAATATATATAACACTCTAGGGCCAGAACTACTTAACTCAGGAATTATGGAAAAAGGAGTGGAAAAAGGAACTTAAAATATAATGTATATTTTTGTAAAATATTTTATCTAAATGTTTTATATAATATACAACAGTTAATCAAGTAATGGTAATGTAGGCCTCTGTACACTCCTCTACACTCCTCTGTTACCCATGTACACTCCTCTACACCCCTCTGTCACCCATGTACACTCCTCTACACCCCTCTGTCACCCATGTACACTCCTCTACACCCCTCTGTCACCCATTTACACTCCTCTACACCGCTCTGTCACCCATGTACACCCCTCTACACCCATCTGTTACCCATTTACACTCCTCTACACCCCTCTGTCACTCATGTACACTCCTCTACACCGCTCTGTCACCCATGTACACTCCTCTACACCGCTCTGTCACCCATGTACACCCCTCTACACCCATCTGTTACCCATGTACACTCCTCTAAGCTCCTCCGTCACCCATGTACACTACTCTACACCCTTCTATCACCAATGTACACCCCTACACCCTTCTGTTATCCAAGTATACTACTCTGCGCTCCTCTGTCACCCACGTACACTCCTCTACACCCCCAACACTTCTCTGTCACCAATGTACACCACTCTGTCACCCCCTACGCCCCCTTTCACCCATTTACACCCATCTATCACTCATATACACTCCTCTGAACCACTCTGCCACCCATGTACACACCTCTACACCCCCAACACCCCTCTGTCACCTACGTACACCCTTCTATCACCCCGTACACCCCCCTTTCACCCCCTACGTCCCCCTGTCATCCATGTACACTACTCTATGATCCTCTGTCACCCATGTACACTCCTCTACACCCCTCTGTCACCCATGTACACTCCTCTACACCCCTCTGTCACCCATGTACACTCCTCTACACCGCTCTGTCACCCATGTACACCCCTCTACACCCATCTGTTACCCATTTACACTCCTCTAAGCTCCTCCGTCACCCATGTACACTCCTCTACACCCTTCTATCACCAATGTACACCCCTACACCCTTCTGTTATCCATGTATACTACTCTGCGCTCCTCTGTCACCCACGTACACTCCTCTACACCCCCAACACCCCTCTGTCACCTATGTACACCCCTATATCACCCCGTACTCCCCTCTTTCACCCCCACGTCCCCCTGTCACCCATGTACACTCCTCTCTAAACCACTCTGCCACCCATGTACACTCCTCGACACTGCTGTTACCAATGTTCCACTTTCTGCTACCTTTTTACTCGTCAACTTTGGAATGTTCCTAATCTCTGTACCTGAGATATGGTTGTGTTATATATAAAGCTGTCCATAGACGATATACTTATTAAAAACACATATATCTTCATATATACGGGAAAGACTATGACATGTCTGCAGGTCTAGATTTTACATCTAGCCTGATTGTTATCAGTAATTATTATAAATATTAATTACCTGTTTCGTGGTTCCTTTCTTGCAGCTGACGGGGGTATATGTCACGTTCACCTTTTCACCGGGCATCAGTCATCTGTAAAAAAGACACAGGTATGATAACATGTTCCTGATACATGCTACAGACGCTAATATATATAACACTCTAGGGCCAAAACTACTTAACTCAGGAATTATGGAAAAAGGAGTGGGAAAAGGAACTTAAAATATAATGTATATTTTTGTAAAATATTTTATCTAAATGTTTTATATAATATACAACAGTTAATCAAGTTATGGTAATGTAGGCCTCTGTACACTCCTCCTCTACACCCCTCTGTCACCCATGTACACTCCTCTACACCCCTCTGTCACCCATGTACACTCCTCTACACCCCTCTGTCACCCATGTACACCCCTCTGTCACCCATGTACACCCCTCTACACCCATCTGTTACCCATTTACACTCCTCTAAACTCCTCCGTCACCCATGTACACTACTCTACACCCTTCTATCACCAATGTACACCCCTACACCCTTCTGTTATCCAAGTATACTACTCTGCGCTCCTCTGTCACCCACGTACACTCCTCTACACCCCCAACACTTCTCTGTCACCAATGTACACCACTCTGTCACCCCCTACGCCCCCTTTCACCCATTTACACCCATCTATCACTCATATACACTCCTCTAAACCACTCTGCCACCCAAGTACACATCTCTACACCCCCAACACACCTCTGTCACCTATGTACACCCTTCTATCACCCCGTACACCCCTCTTTCACCCCCTACGTCCCCCTGTCACCCATGTACACTACTCTACGATCCTCTGTCACCCATGTACACTCCTCTACACCCCTCTGGGACCACTCCTCTGTTCCCATGTACACTCCTCTATGCTCCTCTATCACCCATGTACACTCCTCTACACACCCAACACCTCTCTGTCACCCATGTACACCCCTCTGTCACTCCCTACGCCAACTGTCACCCATGTACACCCATCTATCACCCATGTACACTCCTCGACACTCCTGTTACCCATGTTCACCTTTCTGCTACCTTTTTACTCGTCAACTTTGGAATGTTCCTAATCTCTGTACCTGAGATATGGTTGTGTTATATATAAAGCTGTCCATAGACGATATACTTATTAAAAACACATATATCTTCATGTATACGGGAAAGACTATGACATGTCTGCAGGTCTAGATTTTACATCTAGCCTGATTGTTATCAGTAATTAATATAAATATTAATTACCTGTTTCGTGGTTCCTTTCTTGCAGCTGACGGGGGTATATGACACGTTCACCTTTTCACCGGGCATCAGTCCTTTGTAAAAAAGACACAGGTATGATAACATGTTCCTGATACATGCTACAGACGCTAATATATATAACACTCTAGGGCCAGAACTACTTATCTCAGGAATTATGGAAAAAGGAGTGGAAAAAGGAACTTAAAATATAATGTATATTTTTGTAAAATATTTTATCTAAATGTTTTATATAATATACAACAGTTAATCAAGTATTGGTAATGTAGGCCTCTGTACACTCCTCTACACTCCTCTGTTACCCATGTACACTCCTCTACACCCCTCTGTCACCCATGTACACTCCTCTACACCCCTCTGTCACCCATGTACACTCCTCTACGCCCCTCTGTCACCCATGTACACTCCTCTACACCGCTCTGTCGCCCATGTACACCCCTCTACACCCAACTGTTACCCATTTACACTCCTCTACACCCCTCTGTCACTCATGTACACTCCTCTATACCGCTCTGTCACCCAGGTACACTCCTCTACACCGCTCTGTCACCCATGTACACCCCTCTACACCCATCTGTTACCTATGTACACTCCTCTAAGCTCCTCCGTCACCCATGTACACTACTCTACACCCTTCTATCACCAATGTACACCCCTACACCCTTCTGTTATCCAAGTATACTACTCTGCGCTCCTCTGTCACCCACGTACACTCCTCTACACCCCCAACACTTCTCTGTCACCAATGTACACCACTCTGTCACCCCCTACGCCCCCTTTCACCCATTTACACCCATCTATCACTCATATACACTCCTCTGAACCACTCTGCCACCCATGTACACACCTCTACAAACCCAACATCCCTCTGTCACCTACGTACACCCTTCTATCACCCCGTACACCCCTCTTTCACCCCCTACGTCCCCCTGTCACCCATGTACACTACTCTATGATCCTCTGTCACCCATGCACACTCCTCTACACCCCTCTGTAACCCATGTACACTCCTCTACACCGCTTTGTCACCCATGTACACCCCTCTACACCCATCTGTTACCCATTTACACTCCCCTAAGCTCCTCAGTCACCCATGTACACTCCTCTACACCCTTCTATCACCAATGTACACCCCTACACCCTTCTGTTATCCATGTATACTACTCTGCGCTCCTATGTCACCCACGTACACTCCTCTACACCCCCAACACCTCTCTGTCACCAATGTACACCACTCTGTCACCCCCTACGCCCCCTTTCACCCATTTACACCCATCTATCACTCATATACACTCCTCTAAACCACTCTGACACCCATGTACACATCTCTACACCCCCAACACCCCTCTGTCACCTGTGTACACCCTTCTATCACCCCGTACACCCCTCTTTCACCCCCTATGTCCCCCTGTCACCCATGTACACTACTCTATGATCCTCTGTCACCCATGTACACTCCTCTACACCCCTCTGTCACCCATGTACACTCCTCTACACCGCTCTGTCAACCATGTACACCCCTCTACACCCACCTGTTACCCATTTACACTCCTCTAAGCTCCCCCGTCACCCATATACACTCCTCTACACCCCTCTATAACCAATGTACACCCCTACACCCTTCTGTTATCCATGTATACTACTCTGCGCTCCTCTGTCACCCACGTACACTCCTCTACACCCCCAACACCCCTCTATCACCAATGTACACCCCTACACCCTTCTGTTATCCATGTATACTACTCTACGATCCTCTGTCACCCATGTACACTCCTCTACACCCCTCTGTCACCCATGTACATTCCTCTACACCCCTTTGTCACACATGTACACCCCTCTACACCCATCTGTTACCCATTTACACCCCTCTACACCCATCTGTTACCCATTTACACTCCTCTAAGCTCTTCCGTCACCCATGTACACTCCTCTACACCCCTCTATCACCAATGTACACCCCTACACCCTTCTGTTATCCATGTATACTACTCTGCGCTCCTATGTCACCCACGTACACTCCTCTACACCCCCAACACCTCTCTGTCACCAATGTACACCACTCTGTCACCCCCTACGCCCCCTTTCACCCATTTACACCCATCTATCACTCATATACACTCCTCTAAACCACTCTGACACCCATGTACACATCTCTACACCCCCAACACCCCTCTGTCACCTGTGTACACCCTTCTATCACCCCGTACACCCCTCTTTCACCCCCTATGTCCCCCTGTCACCCATGTACACTACTCTATGATCCTCTGTCACCCATGTACACTCCTCTACACCCCTCTGTCACCCATGTACACTCCTCTACACCCCTCTGTCACCCATGTACACTCCTCTACACCGCTCTGTCACCCATGTACACCCCTCTACACCCATCTGTTACCCATTTACACTCCTCTAAGCTCCTCCGTCACCCATGTACACTCCTCTACACCACTCTATCACCAATGTACACCCCTACACCCTTCTGTTATCCATGTATACTACTCTGCGCTCCTCTGTCACCCACGTACACTCCTCTACACCCCCAACACCCCTCTGTCACCTGTGTACACCCTTCTATCACCCCGTACACCCCTCTTTCACCCCCTACGTCCCCCTGTCACCCATGTACACTACACTATGATCCTCTGTCACCCATGTACACTCCTCTACACCCCTCTGTCACCCATATACACTCCTCTACACCCCTCTATCACCAATGTACACCCCTACACCCTTCTGTTATCCATGTATACTACTCTGCGCTCCTCTGTCACCCACGTACACTCCTCTACACCCCCAACACCCCTCTATCACCAATGTACACCCCTACACCCTTCTGTTATCCATGTATACTACTCTACGATCCTCTGTCACCCATGTACACTCCTCTACACCCCTCTGTCACCCATGTACATTCCTCTACACCCCTCTGTCACACATGTACACCCCTCTACACCCATCTGTTACCCATTTACACTCCTCTAAGCTCCTCCGTCACCCATGTACACTCCTCTACACCCTTCTATCACCAATGTACACCCCTACACCCTTCTGTTATCCATGTATACTACTCTGCGCTCCTATGTCACCCACGTACACTCCTCTACACCCCCAACACCTCTCTGTCATCAATGTACAGCACTCTGTCACCCCCTTCGCCCCCTTTCACCCATTTACACCCATCTATAACTCATATACACTCCTCTAAACCACTCTGCCACCCATGTACACATCTCTACACCCCCAACACCCCTCTGTCACCTGTGTACACCCTTCTATCAGCCCCTACACCCCTCTTTCACCCCCTATGTCCCCCTGTCACCCATGTACACTACTCTATGATCCTCTGTCACCCATGTACACTCCTCTACACCCCTCTGTCACCCATTTACACTCCTCTACACCCCTCTGTCACCCATGTACACTCCTCTACACCGCTCTGTCACCCATGTACACCCCTCTACACCCATCAGTTACCCATTTACACTCCTCTAAGCTCCTCTGTCACCCATGTACACTCCTATACACCCCTCTATCACCAATGTACACCCCTACACCCTTCTGTTATCCATGTGTATTACTCTGCGCTCCTCTATCACCCACGTACACTCCTCTACACCCCCAACACCTCTCTGTCACCAATGTACACCACTCTGTCGTCCCCTACGCCCCCTTTCACATATTTACACCCATCTATCACTCATATACACTCCTCTAAACCACTCTGACACCCATGTACACATCTCTACACCCCCAACACCCCTCTGTCACCTAAGTACACCCTTCTATCACCCCGTACACCCCTCTTTCACCCCCTACGTCCCCCTGTCACTCATGTACACTACTCTATGATCCTCTGTCACCCATGTACACTCCTCTACACCCCTCTGTCACCCATGTACACTCCTCTACACCCCTCTGTCACCAATGTACACTCCTCTACACAGCTCTGTCACCCATGTACACCCCTCTGCACCCATCTGTTACCCATTTACACTCCTCTAAGCTCCTCCGTCACCCATGTACACTCCTCTACACCCCTCTATCACCAATGTACACCCCTACACCCTTCTGTTATCCATGGATACTATTCTGCGCTCCTCTATCACCCACGTACACTCCTCTACACCCCCAACACCTCTCTGTCACCAATGTACACCACTCTGTCACCCCCTATGCCCCCTTTCACCCATTTACACCCATCTATCACTCATATACACTCCTCTGAACCACTCTGCCACCCATGTACACACCTCTACACCCCCAACACCCCTCTGTCACCAATGTACACAACTCTGTCACCCCCTACGCCCCCTTTCACCCATTTACACCCATCTATCACTCATATACACTCCTCTGAACCACTCTGCCACCCATGTACACACCTCTACACCCCCAACACCCCTCTGTCACCTATGTACACCCCTCTATCACCCCGTACACCCCTCTTTCACCTCCTACGTCCCCTTGTCATCTATGTACACTCCTCTGTTACCCATGAACACTCCTCTACGCTCCTCTTTCACAAATGTACAATCCTCTACACCCCTCTGACACCCATGTACACTCCTCTACACTCCTCTGTTACCATGTACACTCCTCTATGCTCCCCTATTACCCATGTACACTCCTCTACACAACCAACACCTCTGTCACCCATGTACACCCCTCTGTCACCCCCTAAGCCCCCTGTCACCCATGTACACCCATCTATCACCCATGTACACTCCTCTAAACCACTCTGCCACCCATGTACACTCCTCGACACTGCTGTTACCAATGTTCCCCTTTCTGCTACCTCTTTACTCGTCAACTTTGGAATGTTCCTAATCTCTGTACCTGAGATATGGTTGTGTTATATATAAAGCTGTCCATAGACGATATACTTATTAAAAACACATATATCTTCATATATACGGGAAAGACTATGACATGTCTGCAGGTCTAGATTTTACATCTAGCCTGATTGTTATCAGTAATTAATATAAATATTAATTACCTGTTTCGTGGTTCCTTTCTTGCAGCTGACGGGGGTATATGTCACGTTCACCTTTTCACCGGGCATCAGTCATCTGTAAAAAAAGACACAGGTATGATAACATGTTCCTGATACATGCTACAGACGCTAATATATATAACACTCTAGGGCCAGAACTACTTAACTCAGGAATTATGGAAAAAGGAGTGGAAAAAGGAACAAAAAATATAATGTATATTTTTGTTAAATATTTTATCTAAATGTTTTATATAATATACAACAGTTAATCAAGTAATGGTAATGTAGGCCTCTGTACACTCCTCTGTTACCCATGTACACTCCTCTACACCCCTCTGTCACCCATGTACACTCCTCTACACCCCTCTGTCACCCATGTACACTCCTCTACACCCCTCTGTCACCCATGTACACTCCTCTACACCCCTCTGTCACCCATGTACACCCCTCTACACCCCTCTGTCACCCATGTACACCCCTCTACACCCATCTGTTACCCATTTACACTCCTCTACACTCCTCCGTCACCCATGTACACTCCTCTACACCCCTCTATCACCAATGTACACCCCTACACCCTTCTGTTATCCATGTATACTACTCTGCGCTCCTCTGTCACCCACGTACACTCCTCTACACCCCCAACACCTCTCTGTCACCAATGTACACCACTCTGTCACCCCCTACGCCCCCTTTCACCCATTTACACCCATCTATCACTCATATACACTCCTCTTAACCACTCTGCCACCCAAGTACACATCTCTACACCCCCAACACACCTCTGTCACCTATGTACACCCTTCTTTCACCCCGTACACCCCTCTTTCACCCCCTACGTCCCCCTGTCACCCATGTACACTACTCTACGATCCTCTGTCACCCATGTACACCCCTCTACACCCCTCTGGGACCACTCCTCTGTTCCCATGTACACTCCTCTACGCTCCTCTATCACCCATGTACACTACTCTACACACCCAACACCTCTCTGTCACCCATGTACACCCCTCTGTCACTCCCTACGCCCACTGTCACCCATGTACACCCATCTATCACCCATGTACACTCCTCGCCACTCCTGTTACCCATGTTCACCTTTCTGCTACCTTTTTACTCGTCAACTTTGGAATGTTCCTAATCTCTGTACCTGAGATATGGTTGTGTTATATATAAAGCTGTCCATAGACGATATACTTATTAAAAACACATATATCTTCATGTATACGGGAAAGACTATGACATGTCTGCAGGTCTAGATTTTACATCTAGCCTGATTGTTATCAGTAATTAATATAAATATTAATTACCTGTTTCGTGGTTCCTTTCTTGCAGCTGACGGGGGTATATGTCACGTTCACCTTTTCACCGGGCATCAGTCCTCTGTAAAAAAGACACAGGTATGATAACATGTTCCTGATACATGCTACAGACGCTAATATATATAACACTCTAGGGCCAGAACTACTTATCTCAGGAATTATGGAAAAAGGAGTGGAAAAAGGAACTTAAAATATAATGTATATTTTTGTTAAATATTTTATCTAAATGTTTTATATAATATACAACAGTTAATCAAGTAATGGTAATGTAGGCCTCTGTACACTCCTCTACACTCCTCTGTTACCCATGTACACTCCTCTACACCCTTCTGTCACCCATGTACGCTCCTCTACACCCCTCTGTCACCCATGTACACTCCTCCACACCCCTCTGTCACCCATGTACACTCCTCTACACCCCTCTGTCACCCATGTACACTCCTCTACACCCCTCTGTCACCCATGTACACTCCTCTACAACCCTCTGTCACCCATGTACACCCCTCTACACCCATCTATTACCCATTTACACTCCTCTAAGCTCCTCTGTCACCCATGTACACTCCTCTACACCCTTCTATCACCAATGTACACCTCTACACCCTTCTGTTATCCATGTATACTACTCTGCGCACTTCTGTCACCCACGTACACTCCTCTATACCCCCAACACCTCTCTGTCACCAATGTACACCACTCTGTCACCCCCTACGCCCCCTTTCACGCATTTACACCCATCTATCACTCATATACACTCATCTGAACCACTCTGCCACCTATGTACACATCTCTACACCCCCAACACCCCTGTCACCTATGTACACCCCTCTATCACCCCGTACTCCCCTCTTTCACCCCCACGTCCCCCTGTCACCCATGTACACTCCTCTCTAAACCACTCTGCCACCCATGTACACTCCTCGACACTGCTGTTACCAATGTTCCACTTTCTGCTACCTTTTTACTCGTCAACTTTGGAATGTTCCTAATCTCTGTACCTGAGATATGGTTGTGTTATATATAAAGCTGTCCATAGACGATATACTTTTTAAAAACACATATATCTTCATTTATACGGGAAAGACTATGACATGTCTGCAGGTCTAGATTTTACATCTAGCCTGATTGTTATCAGTAATTAATATAAATATAAATTACCTGTTTCGTGGTTCCTTTCTTGCAGCTGACGGGGGTATATGTCACGTTCACCTTTTCACCGGGCATCAGTCATCTGTAAAAAAAGACACAGGTATGATAACATGTTCCTGATACATGCTACAGACACTAATATATATAACACTCTAGGGCCAAAACTACTTAACTCAGGAATTATGGAAAAAGGAGTGGAAAAAGGAACTTAAAATATAATGTATATTTTTGTAAAATATTTTATCTAAATGTTTTATATAATATACAACAGTTAATCAAGTAATGGTAATGTAGGCCTCTGTACACTCCTCCTCTACACCCCTCTGTCACCCATGTACACTCCTCTACACCCCTCTGTCACCCATGTACACTCCTCTACACCCCTCTGTCACCCATGTACACCCCTCTGTCACCCATGTACACCCCTCTACACCCATCTGTTACCCATTTACACTCCTCTACACCCCTCTGTCACTCATGTACACTCCTCTATACCGCTCTGTCACCCAGGTACACTCCTCTACACCGCTCTGTCACCCATGTACACCCCTCTACACCCATCTGTTACCTATGTACACTCCTCTAAGCTCCTCCGTCACCCATGTACACTACTCTACACCCTTCTATCACCAATGTACACCCCTACAACCTTCTGTTATCCAAGTATACTACTCTGCGCTCCTCTGTCACCCACGTACACTCCTCTACACACCCAACACTTCTCTGTCACCAATGTACACCACTCTGTCACCCCCTACGCCCCCTTTCACCCATTTACACCCATCTATCACTCATATACACTCCTCTGAACCACTCTGCCACCCATGTACACACCTCTACACCCCCAACATCCCTCTGTCACCTACGTACACCCTTCTATCACCCCGTACACCCCTCTTTCACCCCCTACGTCCCCCTGTCACCCATGTACACTACTCTACGATCCTCTGTCACCCATGTACACTCCTCTACACCCCTCTGGGACCACTCCTCTGTTCCCATGTACACTCCTCTATGCTCCTCTATCACCCATGTACACTCCTCTACACACCCAACACCTCTCTATCACCCATGTTCACCCCTCTGTCACTCCCTACGCCAACTGTCACCCATGTACACCCATCTATCACCCATGTACACTCCTCGACACTCCTGTTACCCATGTTCACCTTTCTGCTACCTTTTTACTCGTCAACTTTGGAATGTTCCTTATCTCTGTACCTGAGATATGGTTGTGTTATATATAAAGATGTCCATAGACGATATACTTATTAAAAACACATATATCTTCATGTATACGGGAAAGACTATGACATGTCTGCAGGTCTAGATTTTACATCTAGCCTGACTGTTATCAGTAATTAATATAAATATTAATTACCTGTTTCGTGGTTCCTTTCTTGCAGCTGACGGGGGTATATGACACGTTCACCTTTTCACCGGGCATCAGTCCTTTGTAAAAAAGACACAGGTATGATAACATGTTCCTGATACATGCTACAGACGCTAATATATATAACACTCTAGGGCCAGAACTACTTATCTCAGGAATTATGGAAAAAGGAGTGGAAAAAGGAACTTAAAATATAATGTATATTTTTGTAAAATATTTTATCTAAATGTTTTATATAATATACAACAGTTAATCAAGTATTGGTAATGTAGGCCTCTGTACACTCCTCTACACTCCTCTGTTACCCATGTACACTCCTCTACACCCCTCTGTCACCAATGTACACTCCTCTACACCCCTCTGTCACCCATGTACACTCCTCTACACCCCTCTGTCACCCATGTACACTCCTCTACACCGCTCTGTCGCCCATGTACACCCCTCTACACCCAACTGTTACCCATTTACACTCCTCTACACCCCTCTGTCACTCATGTACACTCCTCTATACCGCTCTGTCACCCAGGTACACTCCTCTACACCGCTCTGTCACCCATGTACACCCCTCTACACCCATCTGTTACCCATGTACACTCCTCTAAGCTCCTCCGTCACCCATGTACACTACTCTACACCCTTCTATCACCAATGTACACCCCTACACCCTTCTGTTATCCAAGTATACTACTCTGCGCTCCTCTGTCACCCACGTACACTCCTCTACACCCCCAACACTTCTCTGTCACCAATGTACACCACTCTGTCACCCCCTACGCCCCCTTTCACCCATTTACACCCATCTATCACTCATATACACTCCTCTGAACCACTCTGCCACCCATGTACACACCTCTACACCCCCAACACCCCTCTGTCACCTACGTACACCCTTCTATCACCCCGTACACCCCTCTTTCACCCTCTACGTCCCCCTGTCACCCATGTACACTACTCTATGATCCTCTGTCACCCATGCACACTCCTCTACACCCCTCTGTAACCCATGTACACTCCTCTACACCGCTCTGTCACCCATGTACACCCCTCTACACCCATCTGTTACCCATTTACACTCCTCTAAGCTCCTCCGTCACCCATGTACACTCCTCTACACCCTTCTATCACCAATGTACACCCCTACAGCCTTCTGTTATCCATGTATACTACTCTGCGCTCCTATGTCACCCACGTACACTCCTCTACACCCCCAACACCTCTCTGTCACCAATGTACACCACTCTGTCACCCCCTACGCCCCCTTTCACCCATTTACACCCATCTATCACTCATATACACTCCTCTAAACCACTCTGACACCCATGTACACATCTCTACACCCCCAACACCCCTCTGTCACCTGTGTACACCCTTCTATCACCCCGTACACCCCTCTTTCACCCCCTATGTCCCCCTGTCACCCATGTACACTACTCTATGATCCTCTGTCACCCATGTACACTCCTCTACACCCCTCTGTCACCCATGTACACTCCTCTACAACCCTCTGTCACCCATGTACACCCCTCTACACCCATCTATTACCCATTTACACTCCTCTAAGCTCCTCTGTCACCCATGTACACTCCTCTACACCCTTCTATCACCAATGTACACCTCTACACCCTTCTGTTATCCATGTATACTACTCTGCGCACTTCTGTCACCCACGTACACTCCTCTATACCCCCAACACCTCTCTGTCACCAATGTACACCACTCTGTCACCCCCTACGCCCCCTTTCACGCATTTACACCCATCTATCACTCATATACACTCATCTGAACCACTCTGCCACCTATGTACACATCTCTACACCCCCAACACCCCTGTCACCTATGTACACCCCTCTATCACCCCGTACTCCCCTCTTTCACCCCCACGTCCCCCTGTCACCCATGTACACTCCTCTCTAAACCACTCTGCCACCCATGTACACTCCTCGACACTGCTGTTACCAATGTTCCACTTTCTGCTACCTTTTTACTCGTCAACTTTGGAATGTTCCTAATCTCTGTACCTGAGATATGGTTGTGTTATATATAAAGCTGTCCATAGACGATATACTTTTTAAAAACACATATATCTTCATTTATACGGGAAAGACTATGACATGTCTGCAGGTCTAGATTTTACATCTAGCCTGATTGTTATCAGTAATTAATATAAATATAAATTACCTGTTTCGTGGTTCCTTTCTTGCAGCTGACGGGGGTATATGTCACGTTCACCTTTTCACCGGGCATCAGTCATCTGTAAAAAAAGACACAGGTATGATAACATGTTCCTGATACATGCTACAGACACTAATATATATAACACTCTAGGGCCAAAACTACTTAACTCAGGAATTATGGAAAAAGGAGTGGAAAAAGGAACTTAAAATATAATGTATATTTTTGTAAAATATTTTATCTAAATGTTTTATATAATATACAACAGTTAATCAAGTAATGGTAATGTAGGCCTCTGTACACTCCTCCTCTACACCCCTCTGTCACCCATGTACACTCCTCTACACCCCTCTGTCACCCATGTACACTCCTCTACACCCCTCTGTCACCCATGTACACCCCTCTGTCACCCATGTACACCCCTCTACACCCATCTGTTACCCATTTACACTCCTCTACACCCCTCTGTCACTCATGTACACTCCTCTATACCGCTCTGTCACCCAGGTACACTCCTCTACACCGCTCTGTCACCCATGTACACCCCTCTACACCCATCTGTTACCTATGTACACTCCTCTAAGCTCCTCCGTCACCCATGTACACTACTCTACACCCTTCTATCACCAATGTACACCCCTACAACCTTCTGTTATCCAAGTATACTACTCTGCGCTCCTCTGTCACCCACGTACACTCCTCTACACACCCAACACTTCTCTGTCACCAATGTACACCACTCTGTCACCCCCTACGCCCCCTTTCACCCATTTACACCCATCTATCACTCATATACACTCCTCTGAACCACTCTGCCACCCATGTACACACCTCTACACCCCCAACATCCCTCTGTCACCTACGTACACCCTTCTATCACCCCGTACACCCCTCTTTCACCCCCTACGTCCCCCTGTCACCCATGTACACTACTCTACGATCCTCTGTCACCCATGTACACTCCTCTACACCCCTCTGGGACCACTCCTCTGTTCCCATGTACACTCCTCTATGCTCCTCTATCACCCATGTACACTCCTCTACACACCCAACACCTCTCTATCACCCATGTTCACCCCTCTGTCACTCCCTACGCCAACTGTCACCCATGTACACCCATCTATCACCCATGTACACTCCTCGACACTCCTGTTACCCATGTTCACCTTTCTGCTACCTTTTTACTCGTCAACTTTGGAATGTTCCTTATCTCTGTACCTGAGATATGGTTGTGTTATATATAAAGATGTCCATAGACGATATACTTATTAAAAACACATATATCTTCATGTATACGGGAAAGACTATGACATGTCTGCAGGTCTAGATTTTACATCTAGCCTGACTGTTATCAGTAATTAATATAAATATTAATTACCTGTTTCGTGGTTCCTTTCTTGCAGCTGACGGGGGTATATGACACGTTCACCTTTTCACCGGGCATCAGTCCTTTGTAAAAAAGACACAGGTATGATAACATGTTCCTGATACATGCTACAGACGCTAATATATATAACACTCTAGGGCCAGAACTACTTATCTCAGGAATTATGGAAAAAGGAGTGGAAAAAGGAACTTAAAATATAATGTATATTTTTGTAAAATATTTTATCTAAATGTTTTATATAATATACAACAGTTAATCAAGTATTGGTAATGTAGGCCTCTGTACACTCCTCTACACTCCTCTGTTACCCATGTACACTCCTCTACACCCCTCTGTCACCCATGTACACTCCTCTACACCCCTCTGTCACCCATGTACACTCCTCTACACCCCTCTGTCACCCATGTACACTCCTCTACACCGCTCTGTCGCCCATGTACACCCCTCTACACCCAACTGTTACCCATTTACACTCCTCTACACCCCTCTGTCACTCATGTACACTCCTCTATACCGCTCTGTCACCCAGGTACACTCCTCTACACCGCTCTGTCACCCATGTACACCCCTCTACACCCATCTGTTACCCATGTACACTCCTCTAAGCTCCTCCGTCACCCATGTACACTACTCTACACCCTTCTATCACCAATGTACACCCCTACACCCTTCTGTTATCCAAGTATACTACTCTGCGCTCCTCTGTCACCCACGTACACTCCTCTACACCCCCAACACTTCTCTGTCACCAATGTACACCACTCTGTCACCCCCTACGCCCCCTTTCACCCATTTACACCCATCTATCACTCATATACACTCCTCTGAACCACTCTGCCACCCATGTACACACCTCTACACCCCCAACACCCCTCTGTCACCTACGTACACCCTTCTATCACCCCGTACACCCCTCTTTCACCCTCTACGTCCCCCTGTCACCCATGTACACTACTCTATGATCCTCTGTCACCCATGCACACTCCTCTACACCCCTCTGTAACCCATGTACACTCCTCTACACCGCTCTGTCACCCATGTACACCCCTCTACACCCATCTGTTACCCATTTACACTCCTCTAAGCTCCTCCGTCACCCATGTACACTCCTCTACACCCTTCTATCACCAATGTACACCCCTACAGCCTTCTGTTATCCATGTATACTACTCTGCGCTCCTATGTCACCCACGTACACTCCTCTACACCCCCAACACCTCTCTGTCACCAATGTACACCACTCTGTCACCCCCTACGCCCCCTTTCACCCATTTACACCCATCTATCACTCATATACACTCCTCTAAACCACTCTGACACCCATGTACACATCTCTACACCCCCAACACCCCTCTGTCACCTGTGTACACCCTTCTATCACCCCGTACACCCCTCTTTCACCCCCTATGTCCCCCTGTCACCCATGTACACTACTCTATGATCCTCTGTCACCCATGTACACTCCTCTACACCCCTCTGTCACCCATGTACACTCCTCTACACCCCTCTGTCACCCATGTACACTCCTCTACACCGCTCTGTCACCCATGTACACCCCTCTACACCCATCTGTTACCCATTTACACTCCTCTAAGCTCCTCCGTCACCCATGTACACTCCTCTACACCCCTCTATCACCAATGTACACCCCTACACCCTTCTGTTATCCATGTATACTACTCTGCGCTCCTCTGTCACCCACGTACACTCCTCTACACCCCCAACACCCCTCTGTCACCTGTGTACACCCCTACACCCTTCTGTTATCCATGTATACTACTCTACGATCCTCTGTCACCCATGTACACTCCTCTACACCCCTCTGTCACCCATGTACATTCCTCTACACCCCTCTGTCACACATGTACACCCCTCTACACCCATCTGTTACCCATTTACACTTCTCTAAGCTCCTCCGTCACCCATGTACACTCCTCTACACCCTTCTATCACCAATGTACACCCCTACACTATTCTGTTATCCATGTATACTACTCTGCGCTCCTATGTCACCCACGTACACTCCTCTACACCCCTCTGTCACCCATTTACACTCCTCTACACCCCTCTGTCACCCATGTACACTCCTCTACACCGCTCTGTCACCCATGTACACTCCTCTACACCCCTCTGTCACCCATGTACACTCCTCTACACCGCTCTGTCACCCATGTACACCCCTCTACACCCATCTGTTATCCATGTACACTCCTCTAAGCTCCTCCGTCACCCATGTACACTCCTCTACACCCTTCCATCACCAATGTACACCCCTACACTCTTCTGTTATCCATGTATACTACTCTGCGCTCCTCTGCCACCCACGTACACTCCTCTACACCCCCCAACACCTCTCTGTCACCAATGTACACCACTCTGTCACCCCCTACGCCCCCTTTCACCCATTTACACCCATCTATCACTCATATACACTCCTCTAAACCACTCTGCCACCCATGTACACATCTCTACACCCTGTACACCCCTCTGTCACCTACGTACACCCTTCTATCAACCCGTACACCCCTCTTCACCCCTACGTCCCCCTGTCACCCATGTACACTACTCTACGATCCTCTGTCACCCATGTACACTCCTCTACACCCCTCTGTCACCCATGTACACTCCTCTACACCCCTTTGTCACACATGTACACCCCTCTACACCCATCTGTTACCCATTTACACTCCTCTAAGCTCCTCCGTCACCCATGTACACTCCTCTACACCCTTCTATCACCAATGTACACCCCTACACCCTTCTGTTATCCATGTATACTACTCTGCGCTCCTCTGTCACCCACGTACACTCCTCTACACCCCCAACACCTCTCTGTCACCAATTTAGACCACTCTGTCACCCCCTACGCCCCCTTTCACCCATTTACACCCATCTATCACTCATATACACTCCTCTGAACCACTCTGCCACCCATAAACACACCTCTACACCCCCAACACCCCTCTGTCACCTATGTACACCCCTCTATCACCCCGTACACCCCTCTTTCACCCCCTACGTCCCCTTGTCACCCATGTACACTACTCTACGATCCTCTGTCACCCATGTACACTCCTCTACACCCCTCTGACACCACTCCTCTGTTACCATGTACACTCCTCTACGCTCCTCTATCACCCATGTACACTCCTCTACACACCCAACACCTCTCTGTCACCCATGTTCCCCCCTCTGTTACTCCCTACGCCCACTGTCACCCATGTACACCCATCTATCACCCATGTACACTCCTCGACACTCCTGTTACCCATGTTCACCTTTCTGCTACCTTTTTACTCGTCAACTTTGGAATGTTCCTAATCTCTGTACCTGAGATATGGTTGTGTTATATATAAAGCTGTCCATAGACGATATACTTATTAAAAACACATATATCTTCATGTATACGGGAAAGACTATGACATGTCTGCAGGTCTAGATTTTACATCTAGCCTGATTGTTATCAGTAATTAATATAAATATTAATTACCTGTTTCGTGGTTCCTTTCTTGCAGCTAACGGGGGTATATGACACGTTCACCTTTTCACCGGGCATTAGTCCTCTGTAAAAAAGACACAGGTATGATAACATGTTCCTGATACATGCTACAGACGCTAATATATATAACACTCTAGGGCCAGAACTACTTATCTCAGGAATTATAGAAAAAGGAGTGGAAAAAGGAACATAAAATATAATGTATATTTTTGTAATATATTTTATCTAAATGTTTTATATAATATACAACAGTTAATCAAGTAATGGTAATGTAGGCTTCTGTACACTCCTCTTCACTCCTCTGTTACCCATGTACACTCCTCTACACCCCTCTGTCACCCATGTACACTCCTCTACACCCCTCTG
Source organism: Hyla sarda (assembly GCF_029499605.1). Lineage (NCBI taxonomy): Eukaryota > Metazoa > Chordata > Amphibia > Anura > Hylidae > Hyla > Hyla sarda. Next base: position 44,345,603 of record NC_079194.1, on the reverse strand, counting down.
TCACCCATGTACACTCCTCTACACCCCTCTGTCACCCATGTACACTCCTCTACACCGCTCTGTCACCCATGTACACCCCTCTACACCCATCTGTTATCCATGTACACTCCTCTAAGCTCCTCCGTCACCAATGTACACTCCTCTACACCCTTCCATCACCAATGTACACCCCTACACTCTTCTGTTATCCATGTATACTACTCTGCGCTCCTCTGTCACCCACGTACACTCCTCTACACCCCCAACACCTCTTTGTCACCAATGTACACCACTCTGTCACCCCCTACGCCCATTTTCACCCATTTACACCCATCTATCACTCATATACACTTCTCTAAACCACTCTGCCACCCATGTACACATATCTACACCCCCAACACCCCTCTGTCACCTGTGTACACCCTTCTATCACCCCGTACACGCCTCTTTCACCCCCTACGTCCCCCTGTAACCCATGTACACTACTCTATGATCCTCTGTCACCCATGTACACTCCTCTACACCCCTTTGTCACCCATGTAGACTCCTCTACACCCCTCTGTCACCCATGTACACTCCTCTACACCGCTCTGCCACCCATGTACACCCCTCTACACCCATCTGTTACCCATTTACACTCCTCTAAGCTCCTCCGTCACCCATGTACACTCCTCTACACCCTTCTATCACCAATGTACACCCCTACACCCTTCTGTTATCCATGTATACTACTCTGCGCTCCTCTGCCACCCACGTACACTCCTCTACACCCCCAACACCTCTCTGTCACCAATTTACACCACTCTGTCACCCCCTACGCCCCCTTTCTCCCATTTACACCAATCTATCACTCATATACACTCCTCTAAACCACTCTGCCACCCATGTACACATCTCTACACCCCAACACCCCTCTGTCACCTACGTACACCCTTCTATCACCCCGTACACCCCTCTTTCACCCCTACGTCCCCCTGTCAGCCATGTACACTACTCTACGATCCTCTGTCACCCATGTACACTCCTCTACACCCCTCTGTCACCCATGTACACTCCTCTACACCCCTTTGTCACCCATGTACACCCCTCTACACCCATCTGTTACCCATTTACACTCCTCTAAGCTCCTCCGTCACCCATGTACACTCCTCTACACCCTTCTATCAACTATGTACACCCCTACACCCTTCTGTTATCCATGTATACTACTCTGCGCTCCTCTGTCACCCACGTACACTCCTCTACACCCCCAACACCTCTCTGTCACCAATGTACACCACTCTGTCACCCCCTACGCCCCCTTTCACCCATTTACACCCATCTATCACTCATATACACTCCTCTGAACCACTATGCCACCCATGTACTCACCTCTACACCCCCAACACCCCTCTGTCACCTATGTACACCCCTCTATCACCCCGTACACCCCTCTTTCACCCCCTACGTCCCCTTGTCACCCATGTACACTACTCTACGATCCTCTGTCACCCATGTACACTCCTCTACACCCCTCTGACACCACTCCTCTGTTACCATGTACACTCCTCTACGCTCCTCTACACACCCAACACCTCTCTGTCACCCATGTTCCCCCCTCTGTTACTCCCTACGCCCACTGTCACCCATGTACACCCATCTATCACCCATCTACACTCCTCGACACTCCTGTTACCCATGTTCACCTTTCTGCTACCTTTTTACTCGTCAACTTTGGAATGTTCCTAATCTCTGTACCTGAGATATGGTTGTGTTATATATAAAGCTGTCCATAGACGATATACTTATTAAAAACACATATATCTTCATGTATACGGGAAAGACTATGACATGTCTGCAGGTCTAGATTTTACATCTAGCCTGATTGTTATCAGTAATTAATATAAATATTAATTACCTGTTTCGTGGTTCCTTTCTTGCAGCTAACGGGGGTATATGACACGTTCACCTTTTCACCGGGCATTAGTCCTCTGTAAAAAAGACACAGGTATGATAACATGTTCCTGATACATGCTACAGACGCTAATATATATAACACTCTAGGGCCAGAACTACTTATCTCAGGAATTATAGAAAAAGGAGTGGAAAAAGGAACATAAAATATAATGTATATTTTTGTAATATATTTTATCTAAATGTTTTATATAATATACAACAGTTAATCAAGTAATGGTAATGTAGGCTTCTGTACACTCCTCTTCACTCCTCTGTTACCCATGTACACTCCTCTACACCCCTCTGTCACCCATGTACACTCCTCTACACCCCTCTGTCACCCATGTACACTCCTCTACACCCCTCTGTCACCCATGTACACTCCTCTACACCCCTCTGTCACCCATGTACACTCCTCTACACCCCTCTGTCACCCATGTACACTCCTCTACACCGCTCTGTCACCCATGTACACCCCTCTACACCCATCTGTTACCCATGTACACTCCTCTAAGCTCCTCCGTCACCCATGTACACATCTCTACACCCTTCTATCACCAATGTACACCCCTACACCCTTCTGTTATCCATGTATACTACTCTGCGCTTCTCTGCCACCCACGTACACTCCTCTACACCCCCAACACCTCTGTGTCACCAATTTACACCACTCTGTCACCCCCTACGCCCCCTTTCACCCATTTACACCAATCTATCACTCATATACACTCCTCTAAAGCACTCTGCCACCCATGTACACATCTCTAAACCCCAACACCCCTCTGTCACCTACGTACACCCTTCTATCACCCCGTACACCCCTCTTTCACCCCTACGTCCCCCTGTCACCCATGTACACTACTCTACGATCCTCTGTCACCCATGTACACTCCTCTACACCCCTCTGTCACCCATGTACACTCATCAACACCCCTTTGTCACCCAAGTACACCCCTCTACACCCATCTGTTACCCATTTACACTCCTCTAAGCTCCTCCGTCACCCATGTACACTCCTCTACACCCTTCTATCACCAATGTACACCCCTACACCCTTCTGTTATCCATGTATACTACTCTGCGCTCCTCTGTCACCCACGTACACTCCTCTACACCCCCAACACGTCTCTGTCACCAATGTACACCACTCTGTCACCCCCTACGCCCCCTTTCACCCATTTACACCCATCTATCACTCATATACACTCCTCTGAACCACTCTGCCACCCATGTACACATCTCTACACCCCCAACACCCCTCTGTCACCTATGTACACCCCTCTATCACCCCGTACACCCCTCTTTCACCCCCTACGTCCCCTTGTCACCCATGTACACTACTCTACGATCCTCTGTCACCCATGTACACTCCTCTACACCCCTCTGACACCACTCCTCTGTTACCATGTACACTCCTCTACGCTCCTCTATCACCCATGTACACTCCTCTACACACCCAACACCTCTCTGTCACCCATGTTCCCCCCTCTGTTACTCCCTACGCCCACTGTCACCCATGTACACCCATCTATCACCCATCTACACTCCTCGACACTCCTGTTACCCATGTTCACCTTTCTGCTACCTTTTTACTCGTCAACTTTGGAATGTTCCTAATCTCTGTACCTGAGATATGGTTGTGTTATATATAAAGCTGTCCATAGACGATATACTTATTAAAAACACATATATCTTCATGTATACGGGAAAGACTATGACATGTCTGCAGGTCTAGATTTTACATCTAGCCTGTTTGATATCAGTAATTAATATAAATATTAATTACCTGTTTCGTGGTTCCTTTCTTGCAGCTAACGGGGGTATATGACACGTTCACCTTTTCACCGGGCATTAGTCCTCTGTAAAAAAGACACAGGTATGATAACATGTTCCTGATACATGCTACAGACGCTCTTATATATAACACTCTAGGGCCAGAACTACTTATCTCAGGAATTATAGAAAAAGGAGTGGAAAAAGGAACTTAAAATATAATGTATATTTTTGTAATAAATTTTATCTAAATGTTTTATATAATATACAACAGTTAATCAAGTAATGGTAATGTAGGCCTCTGTACACTCCTCTTCACTCCTCTGTTACCCATGTACACCCCTCTACACCCCTCTGTCACCCATGTACACTCCTCTACACCCCTCTGTCACCCATGTACACTCCTCTACACCCCTCTGTCACCCATGTACACTCCTCTACACCGCTCTGTCACCCATGTACACCCCTCTACACCCATCTGTTACCCATGTACACTCCTCTAAGCTCCTCCGTCACCCATGTACACTCCTCTACACCCTTCTATCACCAATGTACACCCCTACACCCTTCTGTTATCCATGGATACTACTCTGCGCTCCTCTGCCACCCACGTACACTCCTCTACACCCCCAACACCTCTCTGTCACCAATTTACACCACTCTGTCACCCCCTACGCCCCCTTTCACCCATTTACACCAATCTATCACTCATATACACTCCTCTAAACCACTCTGCCACCCATGTACACATCTCTACACCCCAACACCCCTCTGTCACCTACGTACACCCTTCTATCACCCCGTACACCCCTCTTTCACCCCTACGTCCCCCTGTCACCCATGTACACTACTCTACGATCCTCTGTCACCCATGTACACTCCTCTACACCCCTCTGTCACCCATGTCAACTCCTCTACACCCCTCTGTCACTCATGTACACTCCTCTTCACCCATCTGTTACCCATTTACACTCCTCTAAGCTACTCCGTCACCCATGTACACTCCTCTACACCCTTCTATCACCAATGTACACCCCTACACCCTTCTATTATCCATGTATACTACTCTGCGCTCCTCTGTCACCCACGTACACTCCTCTACACCCCCAACACCTCTCTGTCACCAATGTACACCACTCTGTCACCCCCTACGCCCCCTTTCACCCATTTACACCCATCTATCACTCATATACACTCCTCTGAACCACTCTGCCACCCATGTACACACCTCTACACCCCCAACACCCCTCTGTCACCTATGTACACCCCTCTATCACCCCGTACACCCCTCTTTCACCCCCTACGTCCCCTTGTCACCCATGTACACTACTCTACGATCCTCTGTCACCCATGTACACTCCTCTACACCCCTCTGACACCACTCCTCTGTTACCATGTACACTCCTCTACGCTCCTCTATCACCCATGTACACTCCTCTACACACCCAACACCTCTCTGTCACCCATGTTCCCCCCTCTGTTACTCCCTACGCCCACTGTCACCCATGTACACCCATCTATCACCCATGTACACTCCTCGACACTCCTGTTACCCATGTTCACCTTTCTGCTACCTTTTTACTCGTCAACTTTGGAATGTTCCTAATCTCTGTACCTGAGATATGGTTGTGTTATATATAAAGCTGTCCATAGACGATATACTTATTAAAAACACATATATCTTCATGTATACGGGAAAGACTATGACATGTCTGCAGGTCTAGATTTTACATCTAGCCTGATTGTTATCAGTAATTAATATAAATATTAATTACCTGTTTCGTGGTTCATTTCTTGCAGCTAACGGGGGTATATGACACGTTCACCTTTTCACCGGGCATTAGTCCTCTGTAAAAAAAGACACAGGTATGATAACATGTTCCTGATACATGCTACAGACGCTAATATATATAACACTCTAGGGCCAGAACTACTTAACTCAGGAATTATGGAAAAAGGAGTGGAAAAAGGAACTTAAAATATAATGTATATTTTTGTAAAATATTTTATCTAAATGTTTTATATAATGTACAACAGTTAATCAAGTAATGGTAATGTAGGCCTCTGTACACTCCTCTGTTACCCATGTACACTCCTCTACACCCCTCTGTCACCCATGTACACTCCTCTACACCCCTCTGTCACCCATGTACACTCCTCTACACCCCTCTGTCACCCATGTACACTCCTCTACACCCCTCTATCACCAATGTACACCCCTACACCCTTCTGTTATCCATGTATACTACTCTGTACTCCTCTGTCACCCACATACACTCCTCTACACCCCCAACACCTCTCTGTCACCAATGTACACCACTCTGTCATCCCCTACGCCCCTTTCACCCATTTACACCCATCTATCACTCATATACACTCCTCTAAACCACTCTGCCACCCAAGTACACATCTCTACACCCCCAACACACCTCTGTCACCTATGTACACCCTTCTATCACCCCGTACACCCCTCTTTCACCACCTACGTCCCCCTGTCACCCATGTACACTACTCTACGATCCTCTGTCACCCATGTACACTCCTCTACACCCCTCTGACACCACTCCTCTGTTACCATGTACACTCCTCTACGCTCCTCTATCACCCATGTACACTCCTCTACACACCAAACAACCTCTCTGTCACCCATGTACACCCCTCTGTCACTCCCTACGCCCACTGTCACCCATGTACCCCCATCTATCACCCATGTACACTCCTCGACACTCCTGTTACCCATGTTCACCTTTCTGCTACCTTTTTACTCGTCAACTTTAGAATGTTCCTAATCTCTGTACCTGAGATATGGTTGTGTTATGTATAAAGCTGTCCATAGACTATATACTTATTAAAAACACATATATCTTCATGTATACGGGAAAGACTATGACATGTCTGCAGGTCTAGATTTTACATCTAGCCTGATTGTTATCAGTAATTAATATAAATATTAATTACCTGTTTCGTGGTTCCTTTCTTGCAGCTGACGGGGGAATATGTCACGTTCACCTTTTCACAGGGCATCAGTCCTCTGTAAAAAAGACACAGGTATGATAACATGTTCCTGATACATGCTACAGACGCTAATATAGATAACACTCTAGGGCCAGAACTACTTATCTCAGGAATTATAGAAAAAGGAGTGAAAAAAGGAACTTAAAATATAATGTATATTTTTGTAAAATATTTTATCTAAATGTTTTATATATTATACAACAGTTAATCAAGTAATGGTAATGTAGGCCTCTGTACACTCCTCTTCACTCCTCTGTTACCCATGTACACTCCTCTACACCCCTCTGTCACCCATGTACACTCCTCTACACCCCTCTGTCACCCATGTACACTCCTCTACACCGCTCTGTCACCCATGTACACCCCTCTAAACCCATCTGTTACCCATTTACACTCCTCTAAGCTCCTCCGTCACCCATGTACTCTCCTCTACACCCCTCTATCACCAATGTACACCCCTACACCCTTCTGTTATCCATGTATACTACTCTGCGCTCCTCTGTCACCCACGTACACTCCTCTACACCCCCAACACCTCTCTGTCACCAATGTACACCACTCTGTCACCCCCTACGCCCCCTTTCACCCATTTACACCCATCTATCACTCATATACACTCCTCTGAACCACTCTGCCACCCATGTACACACCTTTACACCCCCAACACCCCTCTGTCACCTATGTGCACCCTTCTATCACCCCGTACACCCCTCGTTCAACCCCTACATCCCCCTATCACCCATGTACACTCCTCTGTTACCCATGTACACTCCTCTACACTCCTCTGTTACCATGTACACTCCTCTATGCTCCCCTATTACCCATGTACACTCCTCTACACATCCAACACCTCTGTCACCCATGTACACCCCTCTGTCACCCCTTTCGCCCCCTGTCACCCATGTACATCCATCTATCACCCATGTACACTCCTCTGAACCACTCTGCCACCCATGTACAGTCCTCGACACTCCTGTTACCCATGTTCACCTTTCTGCTACCTTTTTACTCGTCAACTTTGGAATGTTCCTAATCTCTTTACCTGATATATGGTTGTGTTATATATAAAGCTGTCCATAGACGATATACTTATTAAAAACACATATATCTTTATGTATACGGGAAAGACTATGACATGTCTGCAGGTCCAGATTTAACAATCTAGGGCCAAAACTACTTATCTCAGGAATTATGGAAAAAGGAGTGGAAAAAGGAACTTAAAATATAATGTATATTTTTGTAAAATATTTTAACTAAATGTTTTATATAATATACAACAGTTAATCAAGTAATGGTAATGTAGGCCTCAGTACACTCCTCTGTTACCCATGTACACTCTTCTACACCCCTCTCTCACCCTTGTACACTCCTCTACACCGCTCTGTCACCCATGTACACCCCTCTACACCCATCTGTTACCCATTTACACTCCTCTACGCTCCTCCGTCACCCATGTACACTCCTCTACACCCCTCTATCACCAATCTACACTCCTACACCCTTCTGTTATCCATGTATACTACTCTGCGCTCCTCTGTCACCCACGTACACTCCTCTACACCCCCAACACCTCTCTGTCACCAATGTACACCACTCTGTCACCCCCTACGCCCCCTTTCACCCATTTACACCCATCTATCACTCGTATACACTCCTCTAAACCACTCTGCCACCCATGTACACACCTCTACACCCCCAACACCCCTCTGTCACCTATGTACACCACTCTATCACCCCGTACACCCCTCTTTCACCCCCTACGTCCCCCTGTCACCCATGTATACTCCTCTTTTACCCATGTACACTCCTCTACGTTCCTCTGTCACCCATGTACACTCCTCTACACCCCTCTGACACCCATGTACACTCCTCTACACTCCTCTGTTACCATGTACACTCCTCTATGCTCCCCTATCACCCATGTACACTCCTCTACACACCCAACACCTCTCTGTCACCCATGTTCCCCCCTCTGTTACTCCCTACGCCCCCTGTCTCCCATGTACACAAATCTATCACCCATGTACACTCCTCTAAACCACTCTGCCACCCATGTACACTCCTCGACACTCCTGTTACCCATGTTCACCTTTCTGCTACCTTTTTGCTCGTCAACTTTGGAATGTTCCTAATCTCTGTACCTGAGATATGGTTGTGTTATATATAAAGATGTCCATAGACGATATACTTATTAAAAACACATATATCTTCATGTATACGGGAAAGACTATGACATGTCTGCAGGTCTAAATTTTACATCTAGCCTGATTGTTATCAGTAATTAATATAAATATTAATTACCTGTTTTGTTGTTCCTTTCTTGCAGCTGACGGGTGTATATGTCACGTTCACCTTTTCACTGGTCATCAGTCATCTGTAAAAAAAGACACAGGTATGATAACATGTTCCTGATACATGCTACAGACGCTAATATATATAACACTCTAGGGCCAGAACTACTTAACTCAGGAATTATGGAAAAAGGAGTGGAAAAAGGAACTTAAAATATAATGTATATTTTTGTAAAATATTTTATCTAAATGTTTTATATAATATACAACAGTTAATCAAGTAATGGTGATGTAGGCCTCTGTACACTCCTCTACACTCCTCTGTAACCCATGTACACTCCTCTACACCCCTCTGTCACCCATGTACACTCCTCTACACCCCTCTGTCACCCATGTACACTCCTCTACACCCCTCTGTTACACATGTTCACTCCTCTACACCGCTCTGTCAACCATGTACACCCCTCTACACCCATCTGTTACCCATTGACACTCCTCTAAGCTCCTCCGTCACCCATGTACACTCCTCTACACCCCTCTATCACCATTGTACACCCCTTTACCCTTCTGTTATCCATGTATACTACTCTGCGCTCCTCTGTCACCCACGTACACTAATCTACACCCCCAACACCTCTCTGTCACCAATGTACACCACTCTGTCACCCCCTTACGCCCCCTTTCACCCATTTACACCCATCTATCACTCATATACACTCCTCTAAACCACTCTGCCACCCATGTACACATCTCAACACCCCCAACACCCCTCTGTCACCTATGTACACCCTTCTATCACCCCGTACACCCCTCTTTCACCCCCTACGTCCCCCTGTCACCCATGTACACTACTCTACGATCCTCTGTCACCCATGTATACTCCTCTACACCCCTCTGACACCCATGTACAATCCTCTACACTCCTCTGTTACCATGTACACTCCTCTATGCTCCTCTATCACCCATGTACACTCCTTTACATGCCCAACACCTCTCTGTCACCCATGTACACCCCTCTGTCACCCACTACGCCCACTGTCACCCATGTACATCCATCTATCACCCATGTAAACTCCTCTAAACCACTCTGCCACCCAAGTACACTCCTCAACACTCCTGTTACCCATGTTAACCTTTCTGCTACCTTTTTACTCGTCAACTTTGGTATGGGTTCCCTGCGAAAATTGTTTTTTCCAAGGGGTGCCCCGAGGCGTAACAGAAGCTCAGCTCACATCTACTTCAGAGAGAGCCGAGCTGCAGTTATCCAGAACCACCACTATATATTGAAGAGTGCAAGGCTCTCGTCCCCATTCACTGTATAGTGCAGCCCACTGAACAGTAATTGAGGGGCTATTCTGTAAATAGACCAGCAATCACAAAAGTCATGAAAACCCCCTTTAATTTCAGTACTGTCTAATAGTAAGAGGCAATACAAGAATGTAAGGTAGAGAACAGCTAGAACGTCTACTCAACATATTCGTACATATTCCAGTTATGGTATAAAGAAATTTCAGTGTATGCATTTCTTTTTATGATTCAGAGTTAAAGGGAACCAAGCAGCAGATTCTATCCTATATAATGCCTGGCAACACATTATATATGGTAAAATCTATATCCTCACCATCCCTGGAAGACATTTTTACACCCAGGGATGGTGAGGATATGAAGTTAATAAGTTGTCGAGTAGTACAGAACATGTAGTACCTCCCTGTACTGTAGGGAGGCGCTACCAGACAGGCAGTCAATGCATGCACTTCAGTAATACAGGTGTATTAGAAGTAAAATGCCCATTCTGATTGGTCAATACTTCCAGCCATTGACATGTTTTGCAGATCTGGACTGTCTGTAGCATTGTATGCTAAGTCTGATTTCAAGTTACAATTGCCCAGAAAAGACAGGTGGAGAAGATTTATCAAAATGTGTGCAAAGGAAAATGTGCCCAGTTGCCCATAACAACCAATCAGATTGCTTCTTTGATTTTGCAGAGGTCTTGTTAAAAATGAAAGAAGTGATCTGATATGGGCAACTAGACAACTTTTCCTCTGGACAGGTTTTGATAAATCTCCCCCATTGTATGTTGAAACTATTGCATGTTGAGGCCATTGTAAGTTGAGGGATCACTGTATAACATGTTGCCAAGCGTTAGATATGGTAAAATTTGCTGCTTGGTTCCCTTTAATGGTCAAACATAAGATCCAGCATTATAATGGTTAAATATACGTAATGTAAACATAAATTCTTGTCTTATGTTATAACAGGAGGTGTGTGTGACTCTGTATGTCATGTTGAAAATTTCTTTCCTATCACCCCTGTTACTATGTCACATACACTGAAGATATTTAGACATTTAAAGGGGTACTTCGCTGCTCAGCGCTTGGAACAAACTGTTCTGAACGCTGGAGCCTCCGCCGGGAGCTTGTGATGTCATAGCCCTGCCCCCTCATCATGTCACGCTCCGCCCCCTCAATGCAAGTCTATATCTCTCTTAGTGAGCAATATAAGATTACTAATCCTCCATGTACCTGCATTGTTTTTGATAACTGTTGCCCTTGGTTACGACCAACTATGGCGGGGTAATACATGCCCAGTTCACCTGCAGTCTCCTGAAGGTAATGGCAGTTTGTCTCCACTGTGCATATAAGCAAGGGGGATTGTGGGAAAGTGTGTGCTCTGTCGCCTGGCAACAGCAGGGTTAGAGCTCAGAGAGGAAACTAGGTGATCAGATCCATGGGGGTGAAGAACTCTACAGAGATATAAGTTTTTTCCTTAAAAACAACACATTTGTTCCCCTTTACATATATGTATGGGACACACATCTGATTTTACCAAATTTTCTCTGTGGGACAATCTTGTTAAAGAAAATTCTATGTATGCATTTCTTTTTATGATTCTGTATTAATAGTCATACATGAAATCCAGCATTATAATAGTGAAATATACATTATTTCTGCCTAAATTCTTGTTTTAGGTTATAACAGAAGGTCATGTTAAAGGTCAGAGATCTCTTATATTACTTCCCTGCCACCCCCATTAGTAGGTCACATACACTGAACATATAGGTGTGTTTTAGACATTTAGGTGCTTTTCCCTTTCTATGTATGGAAAACTATACATAAAGGGGGAGATTTATCAAAACCAGTGCAGAGGAAAAGTTGACCTGTTGCCCGTAGCAACCAATAAGATTGCTTCTTTCAGAGGCCTTATTAAGAATTAAAGAAGTGATCTGATTGGTTGCTATAGGCAGCTGGTCAATCTTTCCTCTCCACAGGTTTTGATGAATCTCCCCCAACATATTTAATAGATCTTGTCATTATTTGCAAACCATCAAACTCTACATGTATTCTGACCAATATTTAGGATTTATGTACCTCTCCTGTGTCATCTTGTCCTCTTCCTCTTCTCCTGCTCTTCGTGTGCGCTCCCTCTGATGGTTAGGACCTGAACTGTACTAGTGGCTGGTAGAGATAGCTCCAAACACTTGATGACGTCACATGTGTGATGTCATAAGGGAAGGTTAACAAAGAAGGCTGGTCAGGCCACTGTATGAATTTATAGTGGGATTTTTGGCTATGTTTTTAAATAAATTCATGGTCCTTGTTTCTACTTACGAAAAGGTATTTCAACTAATATAAATCAAATTTCTTTTCCTTTTCATTCTAGCCCCCTGGCTTCTGTTTGTAACAGATATTACAGCTATGCCAGATTATTTTTTAATAACCATGAGCAAACTCTCTTGTACTCCTGAGTTAGTTGGGTCTGTTAGGGTTTATTTCAGGGTTCTGACATCTTTAATGGTAACAATAGCGCTACAAACTAAGGAAGGCAAGAACCATCCATGATTGTCATAGACACGGTGCAGAAACATTTCTCCATCACCTGCTGTCAATTGGATAAATCCCTGAATCATCTCTACTGAAAATGTCATGTTGAAAGTTCAGAGATCTCCTCCCTGTCACCCCCATTAGTAGGTCACATACATGGAACATATAGGTGTGTTTTAGACATTTAGGTGCTTTTCCCTTTCTATGTATGGAAAACTATACATATAGGGGGAGATTTATCAAAATCTGTGCAGAGATTTATGTACCTCTCCTGTGTCATCTTGTCCTCTTCCTCTTCTCCTGCTCTTCGTGTGCGCTCCCTCTGATGGTTAGGACCTGAACTGTACTAGTGGCTGGTAGAGATAGCTCCAAACACTTGGTGATGTCACATGTGTGATGTCATAAGGGAAGGTTAACAAAGAAAGCCGGTAAGGCCACTGTATGAATTTATATTGTTAGTTTTAATGGTATCTGTTAGGCTTCTATGGTGATAGCTAACATTTTACAAGACAAAATATTAAAGAATATTCAGGGACATTTATCATCGTTGCTTTGGTAAGCAAGTTCTGTAGGCATTTTTTTCTTGCTTTTGGCTTTGCTTATGTATGAAACATTTATTATACTATCATGGTGGGTTGATAAATTTGGCTTACATAAGCAAAAACCAAGAAATCACTTTTGAATACCATTTTTTTAGCATACATAAGCAAAAACCAATAAATGACTTCAGAACACAAATTTGTAGCTTTGAAAAAAATGTGTGATATATATATATATATATATATATATTTATATATGTTTTTTTTTTTTTACATTTTTTACCGCTTTTTTCCCCCTAAATGTAATAACTCGTTTTTTTTCTTCTCATTTCAGAACCATGTTTCTTGTGGATTACTTTAGATTCAGGGGAGTACAGTGATCAACATTTTTTGGAGCCCGGGCGACTGAAGTGTGGCTAGCCCGGGCTCCTTTTAACATTTAGCAGAGCCGCAATATCCGCAGCTCCGAGGAATGTTAAAAGGAGCCCGGGCTGGCATCACTCTGCAGCCGCCCGAGCTCCTCTGATTCTATCCCCGCTACCCTAAGATAATGATGGGGATGGGGACATTGCTGTACATACCCCACCCCCCCTTGTCTTCCACCCGCCCACACCGCACATTGTCCGCCCGCTACAATACTACAACTCCCAGCATGCCCTCACTGTATGGACATGCTGGGAGTTGTAGTCTTGCAACAGGTAGCAGACAGATGGGAGATGTGCGGCGCAGGCGGGTAGGAGACAAGGGGGATGTCATTATGTTAGGGTAGCGGGGTTAGAATCAGACGGAGCCCAGACGGCTTCAGAGTGATGCCAGCCCGGGCTCCATTGTACAGTGGCAATATATTTCCCGCTGGAGCCGTGATCTCGGCTGCCAGCGGGAAATATAAAATTTGCTCTCAAAAGCTGTTTTTTGAGAGCAAATTTGAGAACAGTTTTTGAGGGCTTGCGACTTTTTGCGCGACTTTCGCACTTGATAAATCCCTGACCACTGAAAAGTAAAAAATAAAATTTACTTTCGTACGTTTTTATGTAACTTTTTGCTTACAGCCAAAAGTCGCACAAAAAGTTGCTTAAGTGCTAATGCGACTTTTTGTGCAACTTTTGTAAGCAAAAAAAGAGCACTAAATCCCTTGATAAATGTCCCCCATTGTGCTATAAATAAAAAAATCCTTATTATATGACTCTGTTGGTGGAAAAATAAGAAGTTATCTTAGAAGGCGGGGAGGAAGAGAAAAAAAGAAAAGAAATGAAAAGCGATGACATGGGAAGAGTTTTATAGGGTCTGTCACATTTCTGACACATAGGGCTATATTTTCAACTGGGGGGGGGTCAGCATTAAATAAATGATATATACTTATGATGTAGCTGTTCCCAACATGCTGTGTCTTAGAGAAATATATCGGACGTTAGTTAAATCCAAAAAAGTCAGAACAGCCGCTCTATTATTATGTTGTGGATTTGTGATTTCCCCACTTTTTGTGTATAGGGTGAGATCCGAGGTTAATCAGTAACAAAATCCGCAAGTAATGCATGCAGTTTTTGCTGTATTTTTGTGACAGATCTTCATTATAAAATTCAGACACATGTGGAATTACCGTAAGGGCTTATTCACACAACACGATTTACTTTCAAACTCACAGCGTGTTTCCCATTGCGAGTTTGAAAGTGGGCAGGCTCTCCACTGCAAATTTGCGGTTGCGGAATCTACCGCAGAACCCCTTGAGGTCAATAGGGTCTGACATTGATTTTCAAAAGCAGAACTGCTGCCAAAAATTTGCCATGGAGAGCCTGCCCCCTTTCAAACTCGCAGAAGGGAAAATGCTGAGAGTTTGAAAGTAAATCCGCTCATGTAAATGTCTGAGTTCCTAGAGCAGCGGCAAGTGCAATCTGTAAATATGGCCCTGCCAACATGGGGTCCAAAATATTACTAGACAAAATAGCACTGTTTGCAGCTTTGTGCATAGACAAGAACAGCTCACTTGCAAATGCCACGCTCTCAGCATGCACGGATCAAGCCAAGGCAGTCAAGTGTCATTAACCCCTTAAGGACAATGAATGTATATTTATGTCCATTGCCCGCTCCAGTTATATTAAGCATGCTCAGGAGCTATCAGCAACCAGGAACCACGGCTAAGGCTGGGTTCACACTATGTTTTTGCCATACTGTTTTCAATCCGTTTTTCTAAAGAAAACCGTATGGCAAAAAAACGGATGGAACAGTATGGAAAAAAGTAAACCGTATGCGTTTGTAAACAGTATACTGTTTTTAAAAGTGCATACAGTTCCGTCAGTTTTTATTGAAAAAAAACCCCCATACGTTTTTTAAATTTTTGTCCATTTTTAATGGGAGGGGTCTTGGGTGGGGACTTTAGGATTCAAATGCGCATGTGCAAAGTAAAAACGTATACATTTTTCCTGTATGGAACCGTATACATGTGCGTTTCCCATTGACGTCCAAGTTAAAAAAAAATGTATGCGGTTGCAGTACGGTTTTTAAACCGGAGTCAAAACCGTGGTTGACCACGATTTTGTCTCCGGTTTAAAAACTGTACTGCGACCACCCCTCCTATCCCTGCTATTGGTGGTCTAGACGCGACAACCAATAGCAGATCAGGGGCCGAGGGGTTTACTCTTGTTTTCCCCGTCCTGCCCACCCACAATAGGCGGGCCAGAACGGGGAAAACTAAGAGGACCGGGCGCCGACGTCCACTTACCCCTCCGGAGGCTGCGGGCGAAGGGGATCGTCGGGCGGCGACGGAGATTGGCGCGGGTGGCGTGCGGCAGAAGAAGACGGCTCCCTGGATGCTACGGAAGCCGGTAAGTTGCCTAGCAACATCTGGAGGGCTACAGTCTGAGACTGTAGCCCTCCAGATGTTGCAAAACTACAACTCCCAGCATGCCCAGACAGCTGTTTGCAGTTTGGGCATGCTGGAATATGTAGTTTTGCAATAGCTGGAGGGTTGCAGTTTAAGACCAATATATAGTGGTCTCTAAACTGTATCCCTCCAGATCTTGCAAAACTACATCTCCTAGCATGCTCAAACAGCTCTTTGCTGTCAGGGCATGCTGGGATTTGTAGTTTTGCAACATCTGGAGGGTCAAAGTTTGGAAATCACTGTGCAGAGGTCTATAAACTGTAGCCCTCCAGATGTTGCAAAACTGCAAATCCCAGCATGCTCAAACAGCAAACAGCTGTCTCACAATGCTGGGAGTTGTAATTCCGTAACCTCCAGCTGTTGCATAACTACATCTCCCAGCATGCCCTTCGGCGATTAGTACATGCTGGGAGTTGTAGTTTTGCAACAGCTGGAGGCACACTGCTTGGAAAATTCTGAGTTAGGTAACAGAACCTAACTGAAGGTTTTCCAACCAGTGTGCCTCCAGCTGTTGCAAAAGTACAACTCCCAGCATGCACGGTATGTAAGTACATGCCGGGAGTTGTAGTTTTGCAACAGCTGGAGGCACACTGGTTGGAAAATACTGTTAGGTAACAGAACCTAACTGAAGGTTTTCCAACCAGTGTGCCTCCAGCTGTTGCAAAAGTACAACTCCCAGCATGCACTGTCAGTGCATGCTGGGAGTTGTGGTTTTGAAACAGCTGGAGGTTTGTCCCTCCCCCCCCATGTGAACGTACAGGGTACATTCACACGGACAGGTTTACAGTCAGTTTCCTGCTTCAAGTTTGGTCTGCGGCAAATTTTTCGCCGCAGCTCAAACTCCTAGCGGGAAACTCACCGTAACCCGCCAGTGCGAATGTACCCTAAAAACACTACACTACACTAACACATAATAAAGAGTAAACACTACATATACACCCCCTTACACTGTCCCCCCCAATAAAAATGAAAAACGTATTGTACGGCAGTGTTTCCAAAACAGAGCCTCCAGCTGTTGCAAAACAACAACTCCCAGCATTTCTAGACAGCCACTGACTGTCCAGGCATGCTAGGAGTTAAGCAACAGCTGGAGGCACCCTGTTTGGGAATCACTGTCGTAGAATACCCCTATGTCCGCACCTATGCAATTCCTAATTTAGTCCTCAAATGCACATGGCGCTCTCTCACTTCAGAGCCCTGTCGTATTTCAAGGAAACAGTTTAGGGCCACACATGGGGTATTTCCGTACTCGGGAGAAATTGCACTACAAATTTTGGGGGGCTTTTTCTCCTTTTACCCCTTATGAAAAGGAAAAGTTGGGGGTTACACCAGCCTGTTAGTGTAAAAAAAAAAAAAAAAAGTTTACACTAACATGCTGGTGTTGCCCCATACTTTTTATTTTCACAAGCAGTAAAAGGAAACAAAGCCCCCCAAAATTAGTAACACAATTTCTCCTGAGTACGGAAATACCCCATATGTGGGCGTAAAACGCTCTGCGGATGCACAACAAGGCTCAGGAGTGAGAGCGCACGATGTACATTAGAGGCCTAAATTGGTGATTTGCACAGGGGTGGCTGATTTTACAGTGGTTCTGACATAAACGCAAAAACATAAATACCCACATGTGACCCCATTTTGGAAACTACACCCCCCCACGGAACGTAACAAGGGGTATAGTGAGCCTGAACACCCCACAGGTGTTTGATGAATTTTCATAAAATTTGGATGGGAAAATAAAAAATAAAAAAATGTTTTCACTAAACTGCTGGTGTTTCCCTAAATTTTTCATTTTCACAAGGGAAAATAGGAAAAAAGCCCCCCAAAATTTGTAACCCCATTTCCTCTGAGTAAGAACATACCCCATATGTGGATGTAAAGTGCTCGGCAGGCGCACTACAATGCTCAGAAGAGAAGGAGCGCCATTGGGATTTTGAAGAGAAAATGTGTCCGGAATTGAAGGCCACATGAGTTTATAATGCCAGAACACTGGACCCCCCCCCCCCCACATGTGACCCCATTTTGGAAACTACACCCCTCGTGTAATGTAATAAGGGGTACAGTGAGCATTTACGCCCCACATGTGTCTGACAGATTTTTGGAACAGTGGTCCGTGAAAATGAAAAATTTTATTTTTCATTTGCACAGTCCACTGTTCCAAAGATCTGTCAAACGCCAGTGGGGTGTAAATACTCACTGCACCCCTTAATAAATTCTGTGAGGGGTGTAGTTTCCAAAATGGGGTCACATGTGGGGGGGTCCACTGTTCTGGCACCACAGGGGGCTTTGTAAACGCACATGGCTCCTGACTACCATTCCAAACGAATTATCTTTCCAAAAGCTAAATGGCGCTCCTCCTCTTCTGAGCATTGTATTTCACCCGCAGAGCATTTTAAGTACTAACATGGGGTATTTCCATACTCAGAGGAGATGGGGTTACAAATTTTGGGGGGCATTCTCTCCCATAACCCTTTGTAAAAATTGTAAATTTGGGGAAGAAACTGCACTTTAGTGGAAATATTTTTGTCAAACACCTGCGTTTAGTTAAGGCTCACTGGACCCCTTGTTACGTGCCTTGAGGGGTGTAGTTTCCAAAATGGTATTCCATGTGGGGTTTTCTGCTGTTCTGGCACCATAGGGGCTTCCTAAATGTGACATGCCCCCCAAAAACCATTTCAGCAAAATTCACTCCAAAATCCCATTGTCGCTCCTTCCCTTCTGAGCCCTCTACTGCGCCCGCTGAACACTTGACATACACATATGAGGTATTTCCATACATTTGGAGGCTTTTTCTCCTATAACCACTTGTAAAAATTCAAAAACTGGGTCTACAAGAACATGCGAGTGTAAAAAATGAAGATTTTGAATTTTCTCCTTCACTTTGCTGCTATTCCTGTGAAACACCTAAAGGGTTAACAAACTTACTGAATGTCATTATGGATACTTTGAGGGTGCAGTTTTTATAATTGGGTCATTTGTGGGGTATTTCTAATAGGAAGGCCCTTCAAATCCACTTCAAACCTGAACTGGTCCCTGAAAAATTCCGATTTTGAAAATTTTGTAAAAAATTGGAAAATTGCTGCTGAACTTTGAAGCCCTCTGATGTCTTCCAAAAGTAAAAACATGTCAACTTTATGATGCAAATATAAAGTAGACATATTGTATTTGTGAATCAATATATAATTTATATGGAATGTCTATTTTCCTTACAAGCAGAGAGCTTCAAAGTTAGAAAAATGCTAAATTTTCAAATTTTTCATCAAATTTGGGAATTTTTCACCAAGAAATGATGCAAGTATCGACAAAAATTTACCACTACCATAAAGTAGAATATGTCACGAAAAAACAATCTCAGAATCAAATTTATAAGTAAAAGAATCCCAGAGTTATTAATGCTTAAAGTGACAGTGGTCAGATTTGCAAAAAATGCTCCCGTCCTTAGGGTTATAATGGGCTCCGTCCCCAAGGGGTTAAGCATTAATAACTCTGCGATGCTTTTACTTTTCATTCTGATTACGAGTTAGTTTTTTCGTGACATATTCTACTTTATGTTAGTGGTAAATTTTTGTCGATACTTGAATCATTTCTTGGTGAAAAATTCCAAAATTTGATGAAAAATGTTTTAAACTTTTACATTTCTTAAACTTTGAAACCCAAATAAATTATATATTGATTCACATATACAATATGTATAATTTATGTTTGCATCATAAAGTTGACATGTTTTTACTTTTGGAAGACATCAGTGGGCTTCAAAGTTCAGCAGCTATTTTCCAATTTTTCAAAAAATTTGGAGGCGGAGCCGCGCGTCACAGACACGCCGGCACACGGCCCCGCCTCCAAAACTCACTACACACATAGGGCTGCCGCCGGAAAGCCCTATCTGTATAGTGAGCAAGGGATACGCAGCGTATTTCCCGCTGCTGCCATACATTTTGCGCAGCGTCAAATACGCTGCGTATACGCCCTGTGGGAACGCACCCTTAAAGTGGATTTGAAGGGCCTTTATATTAGAAATCCCCCATAAATTACCCCATTATAAAAACTGCACCCCTCATATATGCAAAATGACATTCAGAAAGTGTGTGTTCACCCTTTAGGTGTTTCACAGGAAAAGCAGCAAAATGAAGGAGAAAAATCAAAATCTTCATTTTTTACATTTGAATGTTCTTGTAGACCCAGTTTTTTTTATTTTTACAAGGGGTAAAAGGAGAGAAATCACCCTAAAATTTAGAGTATGGAAATACCTAAGTTCTAAGTGTTAAAGGGGTACTCCGCCCCTATCCAAAGGATAGGGGATAAGATGTCAGATTGCCATGGTCCCACTGCTGGGGACCCCTGGGATCTCCGCTGCGGCGCCCCGCTATCATTACTGCGAAGAGCACACTCGCTCTGTGCGTAATTACCGGCGATACAGGGGCTGAAGCATTGTGATGTCACGGCTCCGCCCCCTCGGGATGTCACGGACCACCCCCTTAACCCCTTAAGGACCAAGGGCATACAGGTACGCCTTTGGTACTTAAGGACCAAGGGCGTACCTGTACGCCTGTGGGAATTTCGGTCCCCGCCGCGCGCCGGGCGGGGACCGGACCGGGGTGGCTGCTGATATCTATCAGCAGGCACCCCGCGCAAATGCCCAGGGGGGTCATCAGAATTCACACTTGCGATTTGCGGCTATTCCGGGTCATACGGGTCTATAGTCGGTGACCTGGAAAATAAAGGGGATTGCGGATGTCCTAGACACCCACGATCCTCTTGAAGCAATAGGAGTGAGGTGGCAGGGGTGCCACCCCTCCTATCTCTGCTATTGGTGATCTAGACGCGACCACCAATAGCAGATCGGGGGCGGGGGGCTTTACTTTCGGTTTCCCCGTTCTGCCCACCCACAATAGGCGGGGCAGGACGGGGAAACCGACAGGGACCGGCGCCGAAGATCCACTTACTCATCAGCAACGGCAGCGGGTGACGATCAACGCCGGCAGCAGGCAGCGATCGGCGGAAGAGGACGGCGACGCAGCTCCCTGGATCCGACGGAAGCCGGTGAGTTACTTAGCAAAATCACTATAGTGGTTTCTAAACTGTATCCATCCAGATGTTGCAAAACTACAACTCCCGGCATGCCCAGAGAGCTGTTTAGGCATGCTGGGAGTTGCAGTTTTGCAACAGCTGGAGGCCTACAGTTTGAGACCACTGCACAGTGATCTCTATACTGTGCACCTCCAGATCTTGCAAAACTACAACTGATAGCATGCCCACACAGCAGTTTGCTGTCTGGGCATGCTGGGAGTTGTAGTTTTGCAACATCTGGAGGTCCACAGTTTGGAGACCACTGTGCAGTCGTCTCTAAACTATAGCTCTCCAGATGTTGCAAAACTGCAACTCCCAGCATGCCTAAACAGCAAACAGCTATCTCTGCATGCTGGGAGTTGTAGCTGCGATCCTTGCAGCTGTTGCATAACTACATCTCCCAGCATGCCCTTCGGCAATCAGTACATGCTGGGAGTTGTAGTTTTGCAACAACTGGAGGCACACTGGTTGGAAAATACTGAGTTAGGTAACAGAACCTAACTGAAGATTTCCCAACCAGTGTGCCTCCAGCTGTTGCAAAAGTACAACTCCCAGCATGCACGGTCTGTCAGTACATGCTGGGAGTTGTAGTTTTGAAACAGCTGGAGGTTTGCCCCCCCATGTGAACGTACAGGGTACATTCACACTGGCGGGTTTACAGTAAGTTTACTACTTCAAGTATGAGCTGCGGCAAATTTTTCGCCGCAGCGCAAACTCCTAGCGGTAAATTCACTGTAAACCTCCGCCAGTGTGAACGTACCCTAAAAACACTACACTAACACATAATAAAGGGTAAAACACTACATATACCCCCCCCCCCCCCTTACACTGTCCCCCCAATAAAAATAAAAATGTATTGTACGGCAGTGTTTCCAAAACAGAGCCTCCAGCTGTTGCAAAACAACAACTCACAGCATTTCCGGACAGCCACTGACTGGGAGTTTAGCAACAGCTGGAGGCACCCTGTTTGGGAATCACTGGCGTAGAATACCCCTATGTCCACCCCTGTGCAATCCCTAATTTAGTCCTCAAATGCGCATGGCGCTCTCTCACTTCAGAGGCCTGTCGTATTTCAAGGAAACAGTTTAGTGCCACATATGGGGTATCTCCGTATTTGGGAGAAATTGCACTACTAATTTTGGGGGCTTTTTTTCCTTTTACCCCTTATGAAAAAGAAAAGTTGGGGTCTACACCAGCCTGTTAGTGTAAAAAAAAATTTTTTTTACACTAACATGCTGGTGTTGTCCTTTACTTTTTATTTTCACGAGAGGTAAAAGGAAAAAAAAAATTTGTAACGCAATTTCTCCTGAGTACGGAAATACCCCATATGTGGGCGTAAAATGTTCTGCGGATGCACAACAAGGCTCAGGAGTGAGAGCGCACCATGTACATTTGAGGCCTAAATTGGTGATTTGCACAGGGGTGGCAGATTTTACAGCGGTTCTGACATAAACCCAAAAAAATAAATCCCACATGTGACTCCATTTTTGAAACGACAACCCTCACGGAACGTAACAAGGGGTATAGTGAGCCTTAACACCCCACAGGTGTTTGACGAATTTTCATTAAAGTTGGATGGGAAAATTAAAAAAAAAATTTTTTCACTAAAATGCTGGTGTCACCCTAAATTTTTCATTTTCACAAGGGAAAATAGGAAAAAAAGCCCCCCAAAATTTGTAACCCCATTTCTTCTGAGTAAGAACATACCCCATATGTGGATGTACAGTGCTCTATGAGTGCACTACAATGCTCAGAAGAGAAGGAGCGCCATTGGGATTTTGAAGAGAAAATTTGTCCGGAATTGAAGGCCACTTGTGTTTACAAAGCCCCCATGGTACCAGAACAATGGACCCCCCCACATGTGACCCCATTTTGGAAACGACACCCCTCATGTAATGTAATAAGGGGTACAGTGAGCATTTATGTCCCACAGGTGTCTGACAGATTTTTGGAACAGTGATCCGTGAAAATGAAAAATATAATTTTCCATTTGCACAGCCCACTGTTCCAAAGATCTGTCAAATGCCAGTGGGGTGTAAATGCTCACTGCACCACTTATTAAATTCTGTGAGGGGTTTAGTTTCCAAAATAGGGTCACATGTGGGGGGGTCCACTGTTCTGGCACCACGGGGGGCTTTGTAAATGCACATGGCCCCTGACTACCATTCCAAACAAATTCTCTTTCCAAAAGCTCAAAGGTGCTCCTCCTCTTCTGAGCATTGTAGTTCGCCCGTAGTGCACTTCAGGTCAACTTATGGGGTACCTCCATACTCAGAAGAGATGAGGTTACAAATTTTGGGGGTATTTTCTGCTATTAACCCTAGCAAAAATGTGAAATTTGGGGGGAAACACACATTTTAGTGAAAAAAACATTTTTTTTTTACATATGCAAAAGTCGTGAAACACCTGTGGGGTATTAAGGCTCACTTAAATCCTTGTTACGTTCCTCAAGGGGTCTAGTTTCCAAAATGGTATGCCATGTGTTTTTTTTTTTGCTGTTCTGGCACCATAGGGGCTTCCAAAATGCGACATACCCCCCAAAAACCATTTCTGAAAAACGTACTTTCCAAAATCCCCTTGTCGCTCCTTCGCTTCTGAGCCCTCTACCGAACAATTTACATAGAGATATGAGGTATGTCCTTACTCGAGAGAAATTGGGCTACAAATATAAGTATACATTTTCTCCTTTTACCCCTTGTAAAAATTCAAAAATTGGGTTTACAAGAACAAGCGAGTGTAAAAAATGAAGATTGTGAATTTTTTCCTTCACTTTGCTGCTATTCCTGTGAAACACCTAAAGGGTTAAAACACTTACTAAATGTCATTTTGAATACTTTGGGGGGGTGCAGTTTTTATAATGGGGTCATTTGTGGGGTATTTCTAATATGAAAACCCTTCAAATAAACTTCAAACCTGAACTGGTCCCTGAAAAATTGTGAGTTTGAAAATTTTTGAAAAATTGGAAAATTGCTGCTGAACTTTGAAGCCCTCTGATGTCTTCCAAAAGTAAAAACACGTCAATTTTATGATTCAAACATAAAGTAGACATATTGGAAATGTGAATAATTTTTTTTTTTTTGGAATATCCATTTTCCTTACAAGCAGAGAGCTTCAAAGCTAGAAAAATGCAAAATTTTCAAATTTTTCATCAAATTTGGGGATTTTTCACCATGAAAGGATGCAAGTTACCACAAAAGTTTACCACTATGTTAAAGTAGAATATGTAACGAAAAAACAATCTCGGAATCAGAAAAACAACTAAAAGCATTCCAGAGTTATTAATGTTTAAAGTGACAGTGGTCAGATGTGCAAAAAACGCTCTGGTCCTAAGGTGTAAAATGGCCTGGTCCTTAAGGGGTTTAATGCAAGTCTGTGTGAGGGGGTGTGATGGCCGCCACGCCCCCTCCCATAGACTTTGTATTGAGGGGGCGGGCAGTGACATCATGAGGGGCGGAGCCGTGACGTAACGATGCTCCGGCCCCTGTATTGCCCGTCATTACGCACAGAGCGAGTTTGCGCTGTGTAGTAATGATAGCGGGGTGCCGCAGCAGAGATCCCGGGGGTCCCCAGCAGTGGAACCCCGGCGATCTGACATCTTATCCGCTATCTTTTGAATAGGGGATAAGATGCTAGGGGCGGAATACCCCTTTAAGTGCTCTGTAGGAGCACTAGAGGGCTCAGAAGAGAAGGAGCAACAATAGGATTTTGGAGAGTAAGTTTCTCTGAAATGGTTTTTGGGGGGCATGTCACATTTAGGAAGCCCCTGTGGTGCCAGAACAGCAAAAAAAGGAACCCCTCAAGGAATGTAACAAGGGGTACAGTGAGCCTTTACACCCCACAGGTGTTTTATTACTTTTTGTTAGAGTTGGATGTGTAAAGAATTTTTTTTTTCACTTAAATGCTGTTTCCCCCCCCCAAATGTTACATTTTTACAAGGGGTAATAGGAGAAAATGCCCCCAAAATTTGTAACGCAATTTCTCCCGAGTACGGAAACACCCCATATGTGGCACTAAACTGTTGCTTTGAAATACGACAGGGCTCCAAAGCGAGAGAGTGCCATGCGCATTTGAGGCCTAATTTTGGGATTTGCATCCGCCACCAAAATACGCTATGGCAGTGTTTCCCAAACAGGGTGCCTCCAGCTGTTGCAAAACTCCAAGCATGCCTTCACAGTCGGTGGCTGTCCGGCAATACTGGGAGTTGTGCAGAGGCTCCGTCTTGGAAACAGTGACGTATGAGAGGTTTTTTATTTTTTTTTTATTGGGGGGGGGGGGGGGTGTTACTGTGTAGGGGTATGTGTATATGTAGTGTCTTACTTTTTATTTTGTGAAGGTATAGTGTAGTGTTTTTAGGGTACATTCACATGGGCGGGGGTTTACAGCGTTTACAGGTATACAGAAAATTTGCCACAGCACAAGCTTGATGCGGTAACTCACTGTAAGAACCCGCCCGTGCGAATGTACCCTATACATTCACATGGGAGGGGGGGGGGAAGGGAACCTCCAGCTGTTGCAAAAGTACAACTTTCAGCATGCCCTTTGGTTTTCCGTGCATGCTGGGAGTTGCAGTAAAGCAACAGCTGGAGGCACACTGGTTGCAAAACATAAATTGTTACATAACTGTGTTTTGCCACCAGTGTGCCTACAGATATTCCAAACCTTAAACTCCCAGCATGTATGGTCTGTCAGTGCATGCTGGGAGTTGTAGTTTGGAACAGCTGGAGGCACACTGGTTGCAAAACACTGAGTTAGGTAACAAACTTTGTGTTTCACAACCAGTTTGCCTTCAGCTGTTGCAAAACTACAACTCTCAGCATGTATTGACATCTGAAGGGCATGCTGGGAGCTGTAGTTATGCAACAGCTGGAGGCACACTACTACATCGCCAAACATGTCCTTTGGTTGTTTGTGCATGCTGGTTGTTGCAGTTATTCATAGAAAAATAGTGCCAGCACGATATACTTATTAAAAACACATATATCTTCATGTATACGGGAAAGACTATGACATGTCTGCAGGTCTAGATTTTACATCTAGCCTGATTGTTATCAGTAATTAATATAAATATTAATTACATGTTTCGTGGTTCCTTTCTTGCAGCTGACGGGGGTATATATCACGTTCACCTTTCCACCGGGCATCAGTCATCTGTAAAAAAGACACAGGTATGATAACATGTTCCTGATACATGCTACAGATGCTAATATATATAACACTCTAGGGCCAGAACTACTTATCTCAGGAATTATGGAAAAAGGAGTGGAAAAAGGAACTTAAAATATAATGTATATTTTTGTAAAATATTTTATCTAAATGTTTTATACAATATACAACAGTTAATCAAAAAATGGTAATGTAGGCCTCTGTACACTCCTCTACACTCCTCTGTTACCCATGTACACTCCTCTACACCCCTCTGTCACCCATGTACACTCCTCTACACCCCTCTGGCACGCATGTACACTCCTCTACACCCCTCTGGCACGCATGTACACTCCTCTACACCCCTCTGTCACCCATGTTCACCCCTCTACACCCATCTGTTACCCATTTACACTCCTCTAAGCTCCTCCGTCACCCATGTACACTCCTCTACAAACTTCTATCACCAATGTACACCCCTACACCTTTCTGTTATCCATGTATACTACTCTGCGCTCCTCTGTCACCCACGTACACTCATCTACACCCCCAACACCTCTCTGTCACCAATATACACCACTCTGTCACCCCCTACGCCCCATTTCACCCATTTACACCCATCTATCACTCATATACACTCCTCTAAACCACTCTGCCACCCATGTACACACCTCTACACCCCCAACACCCCTCTGTCACCTATGTACACCCCTCTATCACCCCGTACACCCCTCTTTCAACCCCTACATCCTCCTGGCACCCATGTACACTCCTCTGTTACCCATGTACACTCCTCTACGCTCCTCTGTCACCAATGTACACTCCTCTACACCCTTCTGATGCCCATGTACACTCCACTACACTCCTCTGTTACCATGTACACTCCTCTATGCTTCCCTATTACCCATGTACACTCCTCTACACACCCAACACCTCTGTCACCCATGTACACCCCTCTGTCACACCCTACGCCCCCTGTCACCCATGTACACCCATCTATCACCCATGTACACTCCTCTAAACCACTCTGCCACCCATGTACACTCCTCGACACTCCTGTTACCCATGTTTCCCTTTCTGCTACCTTTTTACTCGTCAACTTTGGAATGTTCCTAATCTCTGTACCTGAGATATGGTTGTGTTATATATAAAGCTGTCCATAGACGATATACTTATTAAAAACACATATATCTTCATGTATACGGGAAAGACTATGACATGTCTGCAGGTCTAGATTTTACATCTAGCCTGATTGTTATCAGTAATTAATTTAAATATTAATTACCTGTTTCGTGGTTCCTTTCTTGGAGCTGACGGGGGTATATGTCACGTTGATCTTTTCACCGGGCATCAGTCATCTGTAAAAAAGACACAGGTATGATAACATGTTCCTGATACATGCTACAGACGCTAATATATATAACACTCTAGGGCCAGAACTGCTTATCTCAGGAATTATGGAAAAAGGAGTGGAAAAAGGAACATAAAATATAATGTATATTTTTGTAAAATATTTTATCTAAATGTTTTATATAATATACAACAGTTAATCAAGTAATGGTAATGTAGGCCTCTGTACACTCCTCTACACTCCTCTGTTACCCATGTGCACTCCTCTACACCCCTCTGTCACTCATGTAAACTCTTCTACGTCCCTCTGTCACCCATGTACAGTCCACTACACCCCTCTGTCACCCATGTACACTCCTCTACGCCGCTCTGTCACCCATGTACACTCCTCTACACCCATCTGTTACCCATTTACACTCCTCTAAGCTTCTCCGTCATCCATGTACACTCCTCTACACCCTTCTATCACCAATGTACACCCCTACACCATTCTGTTATCCATGTATATTACTCTGCACTCCTCTGTCACCCACGTACACTCCTCTACTCCCCCAACACCTCTCTGTCACCAATGTACACCACTCTGTCACCCCCTACGCCCCCTTTCACCCATTTACGCCAATCTATCACTCATATACACTCCTCTAAACCATTCTGCCACCAATGTACACATCTCTACACCCCCAACACCCCTCTGTCACCTATGTACACCCTTCTATCACCCCATACACCCCTCTTTCACCCCCTACGTCCCCCTATCACCCATGTACACTACTCTACGATCCTCTTTCACCCAAGTACACTCCTCTACACCCCTCTGTCACCCATGTACACTCCTCTACACCCCTCTGTCACCCATGTACACTCCTCTACACCGCTCTGTCACCCATGTACACCCCTCTACACCCATCTGTTACCCATTTACACTCCTCTAAGCTCCTCCGACACCCATGTACACTCCTCTACACCCCTCTATCACCAATATACACCCCTACACCCTTCTGTTATCCATGTATACTACTCTGCGCTCCTCTGTCACCCACGTACACTCCTCTACACCCTTAACACCTCTCTGTCACCAATGTACATCACTCTGTCACCCCTTACGCCCCCTTTCACCCATTTACACCCATCTATCACTCATATACACTCCTCTGAACCACTCTGCCACCCACGTACACACCTCTACACCCCCAACACCCCTCTGTCACCTATGTACACCCCTCTATCACCCCGTACACCCCTCTTTCACCACCTACGTCCCCTTATCACCCATGTACACTACTCTACGATCCTCTGTCACCCATGTACACTCCTCTACACCCCTCTGACTACACTCCTCTGTTACCATGTACACTCCTCTACGCTCCTCTATCACCCATGTACACTCCTCTACACACCCAACACCTCTCTGTCACCCATGTACACTCCTCTGTTACTCCCTACGCCCACTGTCAACCATGTACACCCATCTATCACCCATGTACACTCCTCGACACTCCTGTTACCCATGTTCACCTTTCTGCTACCTTTTTACTCGTCAAATTTGGAATGTTCCTAATCTCTGTACCTGAGATATGGTTGTGTTATATATAAAGCTGTCCATAGACGATATACTTATTAAATATATACTTATTAAAAACACATATATCTTCATGTATACGGGAAAGACTATGACATGTCTGCAGGTCTAGATTTTACATCTAGCCTGATTGTTATCAGTAATTAATATAAATATTAATTACCTGTTTCGTGGTTCCTTTCTTGCAGCTAACGGGGGTATATGACACGTTCACCTTTTCACCGGGCATTAGTCCTCTGTAAAAAAGACACAGGTATGATAACATGTTCCTGATACATGCTACAGACGCTAATTTATATAACACTCTAGGGCCAGAACTACTTATCTCAGGAATTATAGAAAAAGGAGGGGAAAAAGGAACTTAAAATATAATGTATATTTTTGTAATATATTTTATCTAAATGTTTTATATAATATACAACAGTTAATCAAGTAATGGTAATGTAGGCCTCTGTACACTCCTCTTCACTCCTCTGTTACCCATGTACACTCCTCTACACCCCTCTGTCACCCATGTACACTACTCTTCACCCCTCTGTCACCCATGTACACTCCTCTACACCCCTCTGTCACCCATGTACACTCCTCTACACCGCTCTGTCACCCATGTACACCACTCTACACCCATCTGTTACCCATGTACACTCCTCAAAGCTCCTCCGTCACCCATGTACACTCCTCTACACCCTTCTATCACCAATGTACACCCCTACACCCTTCTGTTATCCATGTATACTACGCTGCGCTCCTCTGCCACCCACGTACACTCCTCTACACCCCCAACACCTCTCTGTCACCAAAGTACACCACTCTGTCACCCCCTACGCCCCCTTTCACCCATTTACACCCATCTAACACTCATATACACTCCTCTAAACCACTCTGCCACCCATGTACACATCTCTACACCCCCAACACCCCTCTGTCACCTACGTACACCCTTCTATCACCCCGTACACCCATATTTCACCCCTACGTCCCCCTGTCACCCATGTACACTACTCTACACCCCTCTGTCACCCATGTACACTCCTCTACACCCCTCTGTCACCCATGTAAACTCCTCTACACCGCTCTGTCACCCATGTACACCCCTCTACACCCATCTGTTACCCATTTACACTCCTCTAAGCTCCTCCGTCACCCATGTACACTCCTCTACACCCCTCTATCACCAATGTACACCCCTACACCCTTCTGTTATCCATGTATACTACTCTGCGCTCCTCTGTCACCCACGTACACTCCTCTACACCCCCAACACCTCTCTGTCACCAATGTACACCACTCTGTCACCCCCTACGCCCCCTTTCACCCATTTACACCCATCTATCACTCATATACACTCCTCTGAACCACTCTGCCACCCACGTACACACCTCTACACCCCCAACACCCCTCTGTCACCTATGTACACCCCTCTATCACCCCGTACACCCCTCTTTCACCCCCTACGTCCCCTTGTCACCCATGTACACTACTCTACGATCCTCTGTCACCCATGTACACTCCTCTACACCCCTCTGACACCACTCCTCTGTTACCATGTACACTCCTCTACGCTCCTCTATCACCCATGTACACTCCTCTACACACCCAACACCTCTCTGTCACCCATGGACACCCCTCTGTTACTCCCTACGCCCACTGTCACCCATGTACACCCATCTATCACCCATGTACACTCCTCGACACTCCTGTTACACATGTTCACCTTTCTGCTACCTTTTTACTCGTCAAATTTGTAATGTTCCTAATCTCTGTACCTGAGATATGGTTGTGTTATATATAAAGCTGTCCATAGACGATATACTTATTAAAAACACATATATCTTCATGTATACGGGAAAGACTATGACATGTCTGCAGGTCTAGATTTTACATCTAGCCTGATTGTTATCAGTAATTAATATAAATATTAATTACCTGTTTCGTGGTTCCTTTCTTGCAGCTGACGGGGGTATATGACACGTTCACCTTTTCACCGGGCATTAGTCCTCTGTAAAAAAGACACAGGTATGATAACATGTTCCTGATACATGCTACAGATGCTAATATATATAACACTCTAGGGCCAGAACTACTTATCTCAGGAATTATCGAAAAAGGAGGGGAAAAAGGAACTTAAAATATAATGTATATTTTGGTAATATATTTTATCTAAATGTTTTATATAATATACAACAGTTAATCAAGTAATGGTAATGTAGGCCTCTGTACACTCCTCTTCACTACTCTGTTACCCATGAACACTCCTCTACACCCCTCTGTCACCCATGTACACTCCTCTACACCCCTCTGTCACCCATGTACACTCCTCTACACCCCTCTGTCACCCATGTACACTCCTCTACACCGCTCTGTCACCCATGTACACCCCTCTACACCCATCTGTTACCCATGTACACTCCTCAAAGCTCCTCCGTCACCCATGTACACTCCTCTACACCCTTCTATCACCAATGTACACCCCTACACCCTTCTGTTATCCATGTATACTACTCTGCGCTCCTCTGCCACCCACGTACACTCCTCTACACCCCCAACACCTCTCTGTCACCAATGTACACCACTCTGTCACCCCCTACGCCCCCTTTCACCCATTTACACCCATCTAACACTCATATACACTCCTCTAAACCACTCTGCCATCCATGTACACATCTCTACACCCCCAACACCCCTCTGTCACCTACGTACACCCTTCTATCACCCCGTACACCCCTCTTTCACCCCCTACGTCCCCCTGTCACCCATGTACACCCCTCTACACCCATCTGTTACC
The DNA here is from genome assembly GCF_029499605.1 of Hyla sarda. NCBI lineage: Eukaryota > Metazoa > Chordata > Amphibia > Anura > Hylidae > Hyla > Hyla sarda. Next base: position 44,313,449 of record NC_079194.1, on the reverse strand, counting down.
CATGTACACTCCTCAAAGCTCCTCCGTCACCCATGTACACTCCTCTACACCCTTCTATCACCAATGTACACCCCTACACCCTTCTGTTATCCATGTATACTACTCTGCGCTCCTCTGCCACCCACGTACACTCCTCTACACCCCCAACACCTCTCTGTCACCAATGTACACCACTCTGTCACCCCCTACGCCCCCTTTCACCCATTTACACCCATCTAACACTCATATACACTCCTCTAAACCACTCTGCCATCCATGTACACATCTCTACACCCCCAACACCCCTCTGTCACCTACGTACACCCTTCTATCACCCCGTACACCCCTATTTCACCCCTACGTCCCCCTGTCACCCATGTACACTACTCTACGATCCTCTGTCACCCATGTACACTCCTCTACACCCCTCTGTCACCCATGTACACTCCTCTACACCCCTTTGTCACCCATGTACACCCCTCTACACCCATCTGTTACCCATTTACACTCCTCTAAGCTCCTCTGTCACCCATGTACACTCCTCTACACCCTTCTATCACCAATGTACACCCCTACACCCTTCTGTTATCCATGTATACTACTCTGCGCTCCTCTGTCACCCACGTACACTCCTCTACACCCCCAACACCTCTCTGTCACCAATGTACACCACTCTGTCACCCCCTACGCCCCCTTTCACCCATTTACACCCATCTATCACTCATATACACTTCTCTAAACCACTCTGCCACCCATGTACACATCTCTACACCCCCAACACCCCTCTGTCACCTGTGTACACCCTTCTATCACCCCGTACACCCCTCTTTCACCCCCTACGTCCCCCTGTCACCCATGTACACTACTCTATGATCCTCTGTCACCCATGTACACTCCTCTACACCCCTCTGTCACCCATGTACACTCCTCTACACCCCTCTGTCACCCATGTACACTCCTCTACACCAGTCTGTCACCCATCTACACTCCTCTACACCCCTCTGTCACCCATGTACACCCCTCTACACCCATCTCTTACCCATTTACACTCCTCTACACTCCTTCGTCACCCATGTACACTCCTCTACACCCCTCTGTCACCCATGTAAACTCCTCTACACCGCTCTGTCACCCATGTACACCCCTCTTCACCCATCTGTTACCCATTTACACTCCTCTAAGCTCCTCCGTCACCCATGCACACTCCTCTACACCCCTCTATCACCAATGTACACCCCTACACCCTTCTGTTATCCATGTATACTACTCTGAGCTCCTCTGTCACCCACGTACACTCCTCTACACCCCCAACACCTCTCTGTCACCAATGTACACCACTCTGTCACCCCCTACGTCCCCTTTCACCCATTTAAACCCATCTATCACTCATATACACTACTCTGAACCACTCTGCCACCCATGTACACACCTCTACACCCCCAACACCCCTCTGTCACCTATGTACACCCCTCTATCACCCGGTACACCCCTATTTCACCCCCTACGTCCCCTTGTCACCCATGTACACTACTCTACGATCCTCTGTCACCCATGTACACTCCTCTACACCCCTCTGACACCACTCCTCTGTTACCATGTACACTCCTCTACGCTCCTCTATCACCCATGTACACTCCTCTACACACCCAACACCTCTCTGTCACCCATGTTCCCCCCTCTGTTACTCCCTACGCCCACTGTCACCCATGTACACCCATCTATCACCCATGTACACTCCTCGACACTCCTGTTACCCATGTTCACCTTTCTGCTACCTTTTTACTCGTCAACTTTAGAATGTTCCTAATCTCTGTACCTGAGATATGGTTGTGTTATATATAAAGCTGTCCATAGACGATATACTTATTAAAAACACATATATCTTCATATATACGGGAAAGACTATGACATGTCTGCAGGTCTAGATTTTACATCTAGCCTGATTGTTATCAGTAATTAATATAAATATTAATTACCTGTTTCGTGGTTCCTTTCTTGCAGCTGACGGGGGTATATGTCGGGCATCAGTCATCTGTAAAAAAAGACACAGGTATGATAACATGTTCCTGATACATGCTACAGACGCTAATATATATAACACTCTAGGGCCAGAACTACTTAACTCAGGAATTATGGAAAAAGGAGTGGAAAAAGGAACTTAAAATAAAATGTATATTTTTGTAAAATATGTTATCTAAATGTTTTATATAATATACAACAGTTAATCAAGTAATGGTAATGTAGGCCTCTGTACACTCCTCTACACTCCTCTGTTACCCATGTACACTCCTCTACACCCCTCTGTCACCCATGTACACTCCTCTACACCTCTCTGTCACCCATGTACACTCCTCTACACCCCTCTGTCACCCATGTACACTCCTCTACACCAGTCTGTCACCCATCTACACTCCTCTACACCCCTCTGTCACCCATGTACACCCCTCTACACCCATCTCTTACCCATTTACACTCCTCTACACTCCTCCGTCACCCATGTACACTCCTCTACACCCCTCTGTCACCCATGTACACTCCTCTACACCGCTCTGTCACCCATGTACACCCCTCTTCACCCATCTGTTACCCATTTACACTCCTCTAAGCTCCTCCATCACCCATGTACACTCCTCTACACCCTTCTATCACCAATGTACACCCCTACACCCTTCTGTTATCCAAGTATACTACTCTGCGCTGCTCTGTCACCCACGTTCACTCCTCTACACCCCCAACACCTCTCTGTCACCAATGTACACCACTCTGTCACCCCCTACGTCCCCTTTCACCCATTTAAACCCATCTATCACTCATATACACTCCTCTGAACCACTCTGCCACCCATGTACACACCTCTACACCCCCAACACCCCTCTGTCACCTATGTACACCCCTCTATCACCCGGTACTACCCTCTTTCCCCCCCTACGTCCTCTTGTCACCCATGTACACTACTCTACGATCCTCTGTCACCCATGTACACTCCTCTACACCCCTCTGTAACCCATGTACACTCCTCTACACCCCTCTGTAACCCATGTACACTCCTCTACACCCCTTTGTCACCCATGTACACCCTTGAACACCCCTCTGTCACCCATGTACACTTCTCTACACCCCTCTGTCACCCATGTACACTCCTCTACACCCCTCTGTCACCCATCTACACTCCTCTACACCCCTCTGTCACCCATGTACACCCCTCTACACCCATCTCTTACCCATTTACACTCCTCTACACTCCTCCGTCACCCATGTACACTCCTCTACACCCCTCTATCACCTATGTACACCCCTACACCCTTCTGTTATCCATGTATACTACTCTGCGCTCCTCTGCCACCCACGTACACTCCTCTACACCCCCAACACCTCTCTGTCACCAATGTACACCACTCTGTCACCCCCTACGCCCCCTTTAACCCATTTAAACCCATCTATCACTCATATACACTCCTCTGAACCACTGTGCCACCCATGTACACATCTCTACACCCCCAACACCCCTCTGTCACCTATGTACACCCTTCTATCACCCCGTACACCCCGATGTCACCCCTACGTCCCCCTGTCACCCATGTACACTACTCTACGATCCTCTGTCACCCATGTACACTCCTCTACACCCCTCTGTAACCCATGTACACTCCTCTACACCCCTTTGTCACCCATGTACACCCTTGAACACCCATCTGTTACCCATTTACACTCCTCTAAGCTCCTCCGTCACCCATGTACACTCCTCTACACCCTTCTATCACCAATGTACACCCCTACACCCTTCTGTTATCCATGTATACTACTCTGCGCTCCTCTGTCACCCACGTACACTCCTCTACACCCCCCAACACCTCTTTGTCACCAATGTACACCACTCTGTCACCCCCTACGCCCCTTTTCACCCATTTACACCCATCTATCACTCATATACACTTCTCTAAACCACTCTGCCACCCATGTACACATATCTACACCCCCAACACCCCTCTGTCACCTGTGTACACCCTTCTATCACCCCGTACACGCCTCTTTCACCCCCTACGTCCCCCTGTAACCCATGTACACTACTATATGATCCTCTGTCACCCATGTACACTCCTCTACACCCCTTTGTCACCCATGTAGACTCCTCTACACCCCTCTGTCACCCATGTACACTCCTCTACACCGCTCTGCCACCCATGTACACCCCTCTACACCCATCTGTTACCCATTTACACTCCTCTAAGCTCCTCCGTCACCCATGTACACTCCTCTACACCCTTCTATCACCAATGTACACCCCTACACCCTTCTGTTATCCATGTATACTACTCTGCGCTCCTCTGTCACCCAAGTACACTCCTCTACACCCCCAACACCTCTCTGTCACCAATGTACACCACTCTGTCACCGCCTATGCCCCCTTTCACCCATTTACACCCATCTATCACTCATATACACTCCTCTGAACCACTCTGCCACCCATGTACACACCTCTACACCCCCAACACCCCTCTGTCACCTATGTACACCCTTCTATCACCCCGTACACCCCTCTTTCACCCCCGACGTCCCCCTGTCACCCATGTACACTACTCTACGATCCTCTCTCACCCATGTACACTCCTCTACACCGCTCTGTCACCCATGTACACCCCTCTACACCCATCTGTTACCCATTTACACTCCTCTAAGCTCCTCCGTCACCCATGTACACTCCTCTACACCCCTCTATCACCAATGTACACCCCTACACCCTTCTGTTATCCATGGATACTACTCTGCGCTCCTCTGTCACCCACGTACACTCCTCTACACCCCCAACACCTCTCTGTCACCAATGTACACCACTCTGTCACCCCCTACGCCCCCTTTCACCCATTTACACCCATCTATCACTCATATACACTCCTCTGAACCACTCTGCCACCCATGTACACACCTCTACACCCCCAACACCCCTCTGTCACCTATGTACACCCCTCTATCACCCCGTACTCCCCTCTTTCACCCCATATGTCCCCCTGTCACCCATGTACACTCCTCTACACCCCCCTGACACCCATGTACACTCCTCTACACTACTCTGTTACCATGTACACTCCTCTATGCTCCCCTATTACCCATGTACACTCCTCTACACACCCAACACCTCTGTCACCCATGTACACCCCTCTGTCACCCCCTACGCCCCCTGTCACCCATGAACACCCATCTATCACCCATGTACACTCCTCTAAACCACTCTGCCACCCATGCACACTCCTCGACACTGCTGTTACCAATGTTCCACTTTCTGCTACCTTTTTACTCGTCAACTTTGGAATGTTCCTAATCTCTGTACCGGAGATATGGTTGTGTTATATATAAAGCTGTCCATAGACAATATACTTATTAAAAACACATATATCTTCATGTATACGGGAAAGACTATGACATGTCTACAGGTCTAGATTTTACATCTAGCCTGATTGTTATCAGTAAATAATATAAATATTAATTACCTGTTTCATGGTTCCTTTCTTGCAGCTGACGGGGGTATATGTCACGTTCACCTTTTCACCGGGCATCAGTCCTCTGTAAAAAAGACACAGGTATGATAACATGTTCCTGATACATGCTACAGATGCTAATATATATAACACTCTAGGGCCAGAACTACTTATCTCAGGAATTATGGAAAAAGGAGTGGAAAAAGGAACTTAAAATATAATGTATATTTTTGTAAAATATTTTATCTAAATGTTTTATATAATATACAACATTTAATCAAGTAATGGTAATGTAGGCCTCTGTACACTCCTCTACACTCCTCTGTTACCCATGTACACTCATTTACACCCCTCTGTTACCCATTTACATTCCTCTAAGCTCCTCCGTCACCCATGTACACTCCTCTACACCCCTCTATCACCAATGTACACCCCTACACCCTTCTGTTATCCATGTATACTACTCTGCGCTCCTCTGTCACCCTCGTAGACTCCTCTACATCCCCAACACCTCTCTGTCACCAATATACACCACTCTGTCACCCCCTACGCCCCCTTTCACCCATTTACACCCATCTATCACTCATATACACTCCTCTAAACCACTCTGCCACCCATGTACACATCTCTACACCCCAACACACCTCAGTCACCCATGTTCACCCCTCTGTCACCCCATACACCCCCTGTCACCCATGTACACCCATCTATCACCCATATACACTCCTCTAAACCACTCTGCCACCCATGTACACTCCTCGACACTCCTGTTACCCATGTTCACCTTTCTGCTACCTTTTTACCCGTCCACATTGGTATGGGTTCCCTGCGAAAATAGTTTTTTCCAAGGGGTGCCCCGAGGTGAAAAAGTTTGGGAAACACTGGTCTAAAGTAAACTTCTATTAAATATTGAAAAAGGGGATTCCTACAAATAAAAAACAGAGAATAAGGATCATGAATGTTCCTAATCTCTGTACCTGAGATATGGTTGTGTTATATATAAAGCTACACCCTTCTGTTATCCATGTATACTACTCTGCGCTCCTCTGTCACCCACGTACACTCCTCTACACCCCCAACACCTCTCTGTCACCAATATACACCACTCTGTCACCCCCTACGCCCCCTTTCACCCATTTACACCCATCTATCACTCATATACACTTCTCTAAACCACTCTGCCACCCATGTACACATCTCTACACCCCCAACACCCCTCTGTCACCTGTGTACAACCTTCTATCACCCCGTACACCCCTCTTTCACTCCTACGTCCCCCTGTCACCCATGTACACTACTCTATGATCCTCTGTCACCCATGTACACTCCTCTACACCCCTTTGTCACCCATGTACACTCCTCTACACCCCTCTGTCACCCATGTACACTCCTCTACACCGCTCGGTCACCCATGTACACCCCTCTACACCCATCTGTTACCCATTTACACTCCTCTAAGCTCCTCCGTCACCCATGTACACTCCTCTACACCCCTCTATCACCAATGTACACCCCTACACCCTTCTGTTATCCATGTATACTACTCTGCGCTACTCTGTCACCCACGTACAGTCCTCTACACCCCCAACACCTCTCTGTCACCAATGTACACCACTCTGTCACCCCCTACGCCCCCTTTCACCCATTTACACCCATCTATCACTCATATACACTCCTCTAAAGCACTCTGCCACCCATGTACACATCTCTACACCCCCAACACCCCTCTGTCACCTATGTACACCCTTCTATCAACCCGTACACCCCTATTTCACCCCCTACGTCCCCCTGTCACCCATGTACACTACTCTACGATCCTCTGTCACCCATGTACACTCCTCTACACCCCTCTGTCACCCATGTACACTCCTCTACACCCCTCTGTCACCCATGTACACTCCTCTACACCGCTCTGTCACCCATGTACACCCCTCTACACCCATCTGTTACCCATTTACACTCCTCTAAGCTCCTCCGTCACCCATGTACACTCCTCTACACCCCTCTATCACCAATGTACACCCCTACACCCTTCTGTTATCCATGGATACTACTCTGCGCTCCTCTGTCACCCACGTACACTCCTCTACACCCCCAACACCTCTCTGTCACCAATGTACACCACTTTGTCACCCCCTACGCCCCCTTTCAGCCATTTACACCCATCTATCACTCATATACACTCCTCTGAACCACTCTGCCACCCATGTACACATCTCTACACCCCCAACGCCAATCTGTCACCTGTGTACACTTTTCTATCACCCCGTACACCCCTCTTTCATCTCCTATGTCCCCCTGTCACCCATGTACACTACTCTATGATCCTCTGTCACCCATGTACACTCCTCTACACCCCTCTGTCACCCATGTACACTCCTCTACACCGCTCTGTCACCCATGTACACCCCTCTACACCCATCTGTTACCCAATTACACTCCTCTAAGTTCCTCCGTCACCCATGTACACTCCTCTACACCCCTCTATCACCAATGTACACCTCTACACCCTTCTGTTATCCATTGATACTACTCTGCGCTCCTCTGTCACCCACGTACACTCCTCTACACCCCCAACACCTCTCTGTCACCAATGTACACCACTCTGTCACCCCCTATGCCCCCTTTCACCTATTTACACCCATCTATCACTCATATACACTCCTCTGAACCACTCTGCCACCCATGTGCACACCTCTACACCCCCAACACCCCTCTGTCACCTATGTACACCCCTCCATCACCCCCTACTCCCCTCTTTCACTCCCTACGTCCCCCTGTCACCCATGTACACTCCTCTGTTACCCATGTACACTCCTCTACGCTCCTCTGTCACCCATGTATACTCCTCTACACCCCTCTGACACCCATGTACACTCCTCTACACTCCTCTGTTACCATGTACACTCCTCTATGCTCCCCTATTACCCATGTACACTCCTCTACACACCCAACACCTCTGTCACCCATGTACCCCCCTCTGTCACCACCTACGCCCCCTGTCACCCATGTACACCCATTTATCACCCATGTACACTCCTCTAAACCACTCTGTCTTATATATAAAGCTGTCCATAGACGATATACTTATTAAAAACACATATATCTTCATATATACGGGAAAGACTATGACATGTCTGCAGGTCTAGATTTTAAATCTAGCCTGATTGTTATCAGTAATTAATATAAATATTAATTACCTGTTTCGTGGTTCCTTTCTTGCAGCTGACAGGGGTATATGTCACGTTCACCTTTTCACCGGGCATCAGTCATCTGTAAAAAAAACACAGGTATGATAACATGTTCCTGATACATGCTACAGACGCTAATATATATAACACTCTAGAGCCAGAACTGCTTAACTCAGGAATTATGGAAAAAGGAGTGGAAAAAGGAACTTAAAATATAATGTATATTTTTGTAAAATATTTTATCTAAATGTTTTTTATAATATACAACAGTTAATCAAGTAATGGTAATGTAGGCCTCTGTACACTCCTCTGTTACCCATGTACACTTCTCTACACCCCTCTGTCACCCATGTACACTCCTCTACACCCCTCAGTCACCCATGTACACTCCTCTACACCCCTCTGTCACCCATGTACACTCCTCTACACCCCTCTGTCACCCATGTACACCCCTCTACACCCATCTGATACCCATTTACACTCCTAAGTCACCAATGTACACTCCTCTACACCCTTCTATCACCAATGTGCACCTCTACACCCTTCTGTTATCCATGTATACTACTCTGCGCACCTCTGTCACCCACGTACACTCCTCTATACCCCCAACACCTCTCTGTCACCAATGTACACCACTCTGTCACCCCCCTACGCCCCCTTTCACCCATTTACACCCATCTATCACTCATATACACTCCTCTGAACCACTCTGCCACCCATGTACACATCTCTACACCCCCAACACCCCTCTGTCACCTATGTACACCCCTCTATCACCCCGTACTCCCCTCTTTATACATAATACTCCCCTCTTTATACTTATTAAAAACACATATATCTTCATATATACGGGAAAGACTATGACATGTCTGCAGGTCTAGATTTTACATCTAGCCTGATTGTTATCAGTAATTAATATAAATATTAATTACCTGTTTCGTGGTTCCTTTCTTGCAGCTGACGGGGGTATATGTCACGTTCACCTTTTCACCGGGCATCAGTCATCTGTAAAAAAAGACACAGGTATGATAACATGTTCCTGATACATGCTACAGAAGCTAATATATATATAACACTCTAGGGCCAGAACTACTTAACTCAGGAATTATGGAAAAAGGAGTGGAAAAAGGAACTAAAAATATAATGTATATTTTTGTAAAATATTTTATCTAAATGTTTTATATAATATACAACAGTTAATCAAGTAATGGTAATGTAGGCCTCTGTACACTCCTCTGTTACCCATGTACACTCCTCTACACCCCTCTGTCACCCATGTACACTCCTCTACACCCCTCTGTCACCCATGTACACTCCTCTACACCCCTCTGTCACCCATGTACACTCCTCTACACCCCTCTGTCACCCATGTACACCCCTCTACACCCCTCTGTCACCCATGTACACCCCTCTACACCCATCTGTTACCCATTTACACTCCTCTACACTCCTCCGTCACCCATGTACACTCCTCTAAACCCCTCTATCACCAATGTACACCCCTACACCCTTCTGTTATCCATGTATACTACTCTGCACTCCTCTGTCATCCACGTACACTCCTCTACACCCCCAACACCTCTCTGTCACCAATGTACACCACTCTGTCACCCCCTACGCCCCCTTTCACCCATTTACACCCATCTATCACTCATATACACTCCTCTAAACCACTCTGCCACCCAAGTACACATCTCTACACCCCCAACACACCTCTGTCACCAATGTACACCCTTCTTTCACCCCGTACACCCCTCTTTCACCCCCTACGTCCCCTTGTCACCCATGTGCACTACTCTACGATCCTCTGTCACCCATGTACACTCCTCTACACCCCTCTGGGACCACTCCTCTGTTCCCATGTACACTCCTCTACGCTCCTCTATCACCCATGTACACTCCTCTACACACCCAACACCTCTCTGTCACCCATGTACACCCCTCTGTCACTCCCTACGCCCACTGTCACCCATGTACACCCATCTATCACCCATGTACACTCCTCGACACTCCTGTTACCCATGTTTACCTTTCTGCTACCTTTTTACTCGTCAACTTTGAAATGTTCCTAATCTCTGTACCTGAGATATGGTTGTGTTATATATAAAGCTGTCCATAGACGATATACTTATTAAAAACACATATATCTTCATGTATACGGGAAAGACTATGACATGTCTGCAGGTCTAGATTTTACATCTAGCCTGATTGTTATCAGTAATTAATATAAATATTAATTACCTGTTTTGTGGTTCCTTTCTTGCAGCTGACGGGGGTATATGACACGTTCACCTTTTCACCGGGCATCAGTCCTCTGTAAAAAAGACACAGGTATGATAACATGTTCCTGATACATGCTACAGACGCTAATATATATAACACTCTAGGGCCAGAACTACTTATCTCAGGAATTATGGAAAAAGGAGTGGAAAAAGGAACTTAAAATATAATGTATATTTTTGTAAAATATTTTATCTAAATGTTTTATATAATATACAACAGTTAATCAAGTAATGGTAATGTAGGCCTCTGTACACTCCTCTTCACTCCTCTGTTACCCATGTACACTCCTCTACACCCCTCTGTCACTCATGTACACTCCTCTACACCGCTCTGTCACCCATGTACACCCCTCTACACCCATCTGTTACCCATTTACACTCCTCTACACCCCTCTGTCACTCATGCACACTCCTCTACACCGCTCTGTCACCCATGTACACTCCTCTACACCGCTCTGTCACCCATGTACACCCCTCTACACCCATCTGTTACACATGTACACTCCTCTAAGCTCCTCCGTCACCCATGTACACTACTCTACACCCTTCTATCACCAATGTACACCCCTACACCCTTCTGTTATCCATGTATACTACTCTGCGCTCCTCTGTCACCCACGTACACTCCTCTACACCCCCAACACCTCTCTGTCACCAATGTACACCACTCTGTCACCCCCTATGCCCCATTTCACCCATTTACACCCATCTATCATTCATATACACTCCTCTGAACCACTCTGCCGCCCATCTACACACCTCTACACCCCCAACACCCCTCTGTCACCTATGTACACCCTTCTATCACCCCGTACACCCCTCTTTCACCCCCTACGTCCCCCTGTCACCCATGTACACTACTTTATGATCCTCTGTCACCCATGTACACTCCTCTACACCCCTCTGTCACCCATGTACACTCCTCTACACCCCTCTGTCACCCATGTACACTCCTCTACACCGCTCTGTCACCCATGTACACCCCTCTACACCCATCTGTTACCCATTTACACTCCTCTAAGTTCCTCTGTCACCCATGTACACTCCTCTACACCGCTCTGTCACCCATGTACACCCCTACACCCTTCTGTTATCCATGTATACTACTCTGCGCTCCTCTGTCACCCACGTACACTCCTCTACACCCCCAACACCCCTCTGTCACCTGTGCACACCCTTCTATCACCCCGTACACCCCTCTTTCACCCCCTATGTCCCCCTGTCACCCATATACACTACTCTATGATCCTCTGTCACCCATGTACACTCCTCTACACCCCTCTGTCACCCATGTACACTCCTCTACACCCCTCTGTCACCCATGTACACTCCTCTACACCCCTCTATCACCAATGTACACCCCTACACCCTTCTGTTATCCATGTATACTACTCTGCGCTCCTCTGTCACCCACGTACACTCCTCTACACCCCCAACACCTCTCTGTCACCAATGTACACCACTCTGTCACCCCCTATGCCCCATTTCACCCATTTACACCCATCTATCATTCATATACACTCCTCTGAACCACTCTGCCGCCCATCTACACACCTCTACACCCCCAACACCCCTCTGTCACCTATGTACACCCTTCTATCACCCCGTACACCCCTCTTTCACCCCCTACGTCCCCCTGTCACCCATGTACACTACTTTATGATCCTCTGTCACCCATGTACACTCCTCTACACCCCTCTGTCACCCATGTACACTCCTCTACACCCCTCTGTCACCCATGTACACTCCTCTACACCGCTCTGTCACCCATGTACACCCCTCTACACCCATCTGTTACCCATTTACACTCCTCTAAGTTCCTCTGTCACCCATGTACACTCCTCTACACCGCTCTGTCACCCATGTACACCCCTACACCCTTCTGTTATCCATGTATACTACTCTGCGCTCCTCTGTCACCCACGTACACTCCTCTACACCCCCAACACCCCTCTGTCACCTGTGCACACCCTTCTATCACCCCGTACACCCCTCTTTCACCCCCTATGTCCCCCTGTCACCCATATACACTACTCTATGATCCTCTGTCACCCATGTACACTCCTCTACACCCCTCTGTCACCCATGTACACTCCTCTACACCCCTCTGTCACCCATGTACACTCCTCTACACCCCTCTGTCACCCATGTACACCCCTCTACACCCATCTGTTACCCATTTACACTTCTCTAAGCTCCTCCGTCACCCATGTACACTCCTCTACACCCTTCTATCACCAATATACACCCCTACACCCTTCTGTTATCCATGTATACTACTCTGCGCTCCTATGTCACCCACGTACACTCCTCTACACCCCCAACACCTCTCTGTCACCAATGTACACCACTCTGTCACCCCCTTCGCCCCCTTTCACCCTTTTACACCCATCTATCACTCATATACACTCCTCTAAACCACTCTGCCACCCATGTACACATCTCTATACCCCCAAAACCCCTCTGTCACCTATGTACACCCTTCTATCACCCCGTACACCCCTCCTTTACCCCCTACGTCCCCCTGTCACCCATGTACACTACTCTACGATCCTCTGTCACCCATGTACACTCTTCTACACCCCTCTGTCACCCATGTACACTCCTCTACACCGCTAGGTCACCCATGTACACCCCTCTACACTCATCTGTTACCCATTTACACTCCTCTAAGCTCCTCCGTCACCCATGTACACTCCTCTACACCCCTCTATCACCAATGTACACCCCTACACCTTTCTGTTATCCATGGATATTACTCTGCGCTCCTCTGTCACCCACGTACACTCCTCTACACCCCCAACAACTCTCTGTCACCAATGTACACCACTCTGTCACCCCCTACGCCCCCATTCACCCATTTACACCCATCTATCACTCATATACACTCCTCTGAACCCCTCTGCCACCCATGTACACACCTCTACACCCCCAACACCCCTCTGTCACCAATGTACACCACTCTGTCACCCCCTACGCCCCCTTTCACCCATTTACACCAATCTATCACTCATATACACTCCTCTGAACCACTCTGCCACCCATCTACACATCTCTACACCCCCAACACCCCTCTGTCACCTATGTACACCCTTCTATCACCCTGTACACCCCTCTTTCACCCCCTACATCCCCCTGTCACCCATGTACACTACTCTACGATCCTCTGTCCCCCATGTACACTCCTCTACACCCCTCTGTCACCCATGTACACTCCTCTACACCCCTCTGTCACCCATGTACACTCCTCTACACTGCTCTGTCACCCATGTACACCCCTCTACACCCATCTGTTACCCATTTACACTCCTCTAAGCTCCTCCGTCACCCATGTACACTCCTCTACACCCCTCTATCACCAATGTACACCCCTACACCCTTCTGTTATCCATGGATACTACTCTGCGCTCCTCTGTCACCCACGTACACTCCTCTACACCCCCAACACCTCTCTGTCACCAATGTACACCACTCTGTCACCCCCTACGCCCCCTTTCACCCATTTACACCCATCTATCACTCACATACACTCCTCTGAACCACTCTGCCACCCATGTACACACCTCTACACCCCCAACACCCCTCTGTCACCAATGTACACCACTCTGTCACCCCCTACGCCCCCTTTCACCCATTTACACCCATCTATCACTCATATACACTCCTCTGAACCACTCTGCCACCCATGTACACACCTCTACACCCCCAACACCCCTCTGTCACCTATTTACACTCCTCTGTTACCCATGTACACTCCTTTACGCTCCTCTTTCACCCATGTACACTCCCCTACACCCCTCTGACACCCATGTACACTCCTCTACACTCCTCTGTTACCATGTACACTCCTCTATGCTCCCCTATTACCCATGTACACTCCTCTACACAACCAACACCTCTGTCACCCATGTACACCCCTCTGTCACACCCTACGCCCCCTGTCACCCATGTACACCCATCTATCACCCATGTACACTCCTCTAAACCACTCTGCCACCCATGTACACTCCTCGACACTGCTGTTACCAATGTTCCCCTTTCTGCTACCTTTTTACTCGTCAACTTTGGAATGTTCCTTATCTCTGTACCTGAGATATGGTTGTGTTATATATAAAGCTGTCCATAGACCATATACTTATTAAAAACACATATATCTTCATATATACGGGAAAGACTATGACATGTCTGCAGGTCTAGATTTTACATCTAGCCTGATTGTTATCAGTAATTAATATAAATATTAATTACCTGTTTCGTGGTTCCTTTCTTGCAGCTGACGGGGGTATATGTCGGGCATCAGTCATCTGTAAAAAAAGACACAGGTATGATAACATGTTCCTGATACATGCTACAGACGCTAATATATATAACACTCTAGGGCCAGAACTACTTAACTCAGGAATTATGGAAAAAGGAGTGGAAAAAGGAACTTAAAATATAATGTATATTTTTGTAATCTATTTTATCTAAATGTTTTATATAATATACAACAGTTAATCAAGTAATGGTAATGTAGGCCTCTGTACACTCCTCTTCACTCCTCTGTTACCCATGTACACTCCTCTACACCCCTCTGTCACCCAAGTACACTCCTCTACACCCCTCTGTCACCCATGTACACTCCTCTACACCCCTCTGTCACCCATGTACACTCTTCTACACCCCTCTGTCACCCATGTTCACTCCTCTACACCGCTCTGTCACCCATGTAAACCCCTCTACACCCATCTGTTACCCATTTACACTCCTCTAAGCTCCTCCGTCAACCATGTACACTCCTCTACACCCCTCTATCACCAATGTACACCCCTACACCCTTCTGTTATCCATGTATACTACTCTGCGCTCCTTTGTCACCCACGTACACTCCTCTACACCCCCAACACCCCTCTATCATCAATGTACACCCCTACACCCTTCTGTTACCCATGTATACTACTCTACGATCCTCTGTCACCCATGTACACTCCTCTACACCCCTCTGTCACCCATGTACACTCCTCTACACCCCTCTGTCACCCATGTACACCCCTCTACACCCATCTGTTACCCATTTACACTCCTCTAAGCTCCTTCGTCACCCATGTACACTCCTCTACACCCTTCTATCACCAATGTACACCCCTACACCCTTCTGTTATCCATGTATACTACTCTGCGCTCCTATGTCACCCACGTACACTCCTCTACACCCCCAACACCTCTCTGTCACCAATGTACACCACTCTGTCACCCCCTTCGCCCCCTTTCACCCATTTACACCCATCTATCACTCATATACACTCCTCTAAACCACTCTGCCACCCATGTACACATCTCTATACCCCCAAAACCCCTCTGTCACCTATGTACACCCTTCTATCACCCCGTACACCCCTCTTTCACATCTTACGTCACCCTGTCACCCATGTACACTACTCTACGATCCTCTGTCACCCATGTACACTCCTCTACACCCCTCTGTAACCCATGTACACTTCTCTACACCCCTCTGTCACCCATGTACACCCCTCTACACCCCTCTGTCACCCATGTACACTCCTCTACACCCCTCTGTCACCCATGTACACTCCTCTACACCGCTCTGTCACCCATGTAAACCCCTCTACACCCATCTGTTACCCATTTACACTCCTCTAAGCTCCTCCGTCAACCATGTACACTCCTCTACACCCCTCTATCACCAATGTACACCCCTACATCCTTCTGTTATCCATGTATACTACTCTGCGCTCCTTTGTCACCCACGTACACTCCTCTACACCCCCAACACCCCTCTATCATCAATGTACACCCCTACACCCTTCTGTTACCCATGTATACTACTCTACGATCCTCTGTCACCCATGTACACTCCTCTACACCCCTCTGTCACCCATGTACACTCCTATACACCCCTCTGTCACCCATGTACACCCCTCTACACCCATCTGTTACCCATTTACACTCCTCTAAGCTCCTCCGTCACCCATGTACACTCCTCTACACCCTTCTATCACCAATGTACACCCCTACACCCTTCTGTTATCCATGTATACTACTCTGCGCTCCTATGTCACCCACGTACACTCCTCTACACCCCCAACACCTCTCTGTTACCAATGTACACCACTCTGTCACCCCCTTTGCCCCCTTTCACCCATTTACACCCATCTATCACTCATATACACTCCTCTAAACCACTCTGCCACCCATGTACACATCTCTATACCCCCAAAACCCCTCTGTCACCTATGTACACCCTTCTATCACCCCGTACACCCCTCTTTCACATCTTACGTCACCCTGTCACCCATGTACACTACTCTACGATCCTCTGTCACCCATGTACACTCCTCTACACCCCTCTGTAACCCATGTACACTCCTCTACACCCCTCTGTCACCCATGTACACCCCTCTACACCCATCTGTTACCCATTTACACTCCTCTAAGCTCCTCCGTCACCCATGTACACTCCTCTACACCCCTCTATCACCAATGTACACCCCTACACCCTTCTGTTATCCATGGATATTAGTCTGCGCTCCTCTGTCACCCACGTACACTCCTCTACACCCCCAACACCTCTCTGTCACCAATGTACACCACTCTGTCACCCCCTACGCCCCCTTTCACCCATTTACACCCATCTATCACTCATATACACTCCTCTGAACCACTCTGCCACCCATGTACACACCTCTACACCCCCAACACCCCTCTGTCACCAATGTACACCACTCTGTCACCCCCTACGCCCCCTTTCACCCATTTACACCCATCTATCACTCATATACACTCCTCTGAACCACTCTGCCACCCATGTACACACATCTACACCCCCAACACCCCTCTGTCACCTATGTACACTCCTCTGTTACCCATGTACACTCCTTCACGCTCCTCTTTCACCCATGTACACTCCCCTACACCCCTCTGACACCCATGTACACTCCTCTACACTCCTCTGTTACCATGTACACTCCTCTATGCTCCCCTATTACCCATGTACACTCCTCTACACAACCAACACCTCTGTCACCCATGTACATCCCTCTGTCACACCCTACGCCCCCTGTCACCCATGTACACCCATCTATCACCCATGTACACTCCTCTAAACCACTCTGCCACCCATGTACACTCCTCGACACTGCTGTTACCAATGTTCCCCTTTCTGCTACCTTTTTACTCGTCAACTTTGGAATGTTCCTAATCTCTGTACCTGAGATATGGTTGTGTTATATATAAAGCTGTCCATAGACGATATACTTATTAAAAACACATATATCTTCATATATACGGGAAAGACTATGACATGTCTGCAGGTCTAGATTTTACATCTAGCCTGATTGTTATCAGTAATTAATATAAATATTAATTACCTGTTTCGTGGTTCCTTTCTTGCAGCTGACGGGGGTATATGTCGGGCATCAGTCATCTGTAAAAAAAGACACAGGTATGATAATATGTTCCTGATACATGCTACAGACGCTAATATATATAACACTCTAGGGCCAGAACTACTTAACTCAGGAATTATGGAAATAGGAGTGGAAAAAGGAACTTAAAATATAATGTATATTTTTGTAATCTATTTTATCTAAATGTTTTATATAATATACAACAGTTAATCAAGTAATGGTAATGTAGGCCTCTGTACACTCCTCTTCACTCCTCTGTTACCCATGTACACTCCTCTACACCCCTCTGTCACCCAAGTACACTCCTCTACACCCCTCTGTCACCCATGTACACTCCTCTACACCCCTCTGTCACCCATGTACACTCTTCTACACCCCTCTGTCACCCATGTTCACTCCTCTACACCGCTCTGTCACCCATGTAAACCCCTCTACACCCATCTGTTACCCATTTACACTCCTCTAAGCTCCTCCGTCAACCATGTACACTCCTCTACACCCCTCTATCACCAATGTACACCCCTACACCCTTCTGTTATCCATGTATACTACTCTGCGCTCCTTTGTCACCCACGTACACTCCTCTACACCCCCAACACCCCTCTATCATCAATGTACACCCCTACACCCTTCTGTTACCCATGTATACTACTCTACGATCCTCTGTCACCCATGTACACTCCTCTACACCCCTCTGTCACCCATGTACACTCCTCTACACCCCTCTGTCACCCATGTACACCCCTCTACACCCATCTGTTACCCATTTACACTCCTCTAAGCTCCTTCGTCACCCATGTACACTCCTCTACACCCTTCTATCACCAATGTACACCCCTACACCCTTCTGTTATCCATGTATACTACTCTGCGCTCCTATGTCACCCACGTACACTCCTCTACACCCCCAACACCTCTCTGTCACCAATGTACACCACTCTGTCACCCCCTTCGCCCCCTTTCACCCATTTACACCCATCTATCACTCATATACACTCCTCTAAACCACTCTGCCACCCATGTACACATCTCTATACCCCCAAAACCCCTCTGTCACCTATGTACACCCTTCTATCACCCCGTACACCCCTCTTTCACATCTTACGTCACCCTGTCACCCATGTACACTACTCTACGATCCTCTGTCACCCATGTACACTCCTCTACACCCCTCTGTAACCCATGTACACTTCTCTACACCCCTCTGTCACCCATGTACACCCCTCTACACCCCTCTGTCACCCATGTACACTCCTCTACACCCCTCTGTCACCCATGTACACTCCTCTACACCGCTCTGTCACCCATGTAAACCCCTCTACACCCATCTGTTACCCATTTACACTCCTCTAAGCTCCTCCGTCAACCATGTACACTCCTCTACACCCCTCTATCACCAATGTACACCCCTACATCCTTCTGTTATCCATGTATACTACTCTGCGCTCCTTTGTCACCCACGTACACTCCTCTACACCCCCAACACCCCTCTATCATCAATGTACACCCCTACACCCTTCTGTTACCCATGTATACTACTCTACGATCCTCTGTCACCCATGTACACTCCTCTACACCCCTCTGTCACCCATGTACACTCCTATACACCCCTCTGTCACCCATGTACACCCCTCTACACCCATCTGTTACCCATTTACACTCCTCTAAGCTCCTCCGTCACCCATGTACACTCCTCTACACCCTTCTATCACCAATGTACACCCCTACACCCTTCTGTTATCCATGTATACTACTCTGCGCTCCTATGTCACCCACGTACACTCCTCTACACCCCCAACACCTCTCTGTTACCAATGTACACCACTCTGTCACCCCCTTTGCCCCCTTTCACCCATTTACACCCATCTATCACTCATATACACTCCTCTAAACCACTCTGCCACCCATGTACACATCTCTATACCCCCAAAACCCCTCTGTCACCTATGTACACCCTTCTATCACCCCGTACACCCCTCTTTCACATCTTACGTCACCCTGTCACCCATGTA
Organism: Hyla sarda; assembly: GCF_029499605.1. Taxonomy (NCBI): domain Eukaryota; kingdom Metazoa; phylum Chordata; class Amphibia; order Anura; family Hylidae; genus Hyla; species Hyla sarda. Next base: position 44,293,105 of record NC_079194.1, on the reverse strand, counting down.
CACTACTCTACGATCCTCTGTCACCCATGTACACTCCTCTACACCCCTCTGTAACCCATGTACACTCCTCTACACCCCTCTGTCACCCATGTACACCCCTCTACACCCATCTGTTACCCATTTACACTCCTCTAAGCTCCTCCGTCACCCATGTACACTCCTCTACACCCCTCTATCACCAATGTACACCCCTACACCCTTCTGTTATCCATGGATATTAGTCTGCGCTCCTCTGTCACCCACGTACACTCCTCTACACCCCCAACACCTCTCTGTCACCAATGTACACCACTCTGTCACCCCCTACGCCCCCTTTCACCCATTTACACCCATCTATCACTCATATACACTCCTCTGAACCACTCTGCCACCCATGTACACACCTCTACACCCCCAACACCCCTCTGTCACCAATGTACACCACTCTGTCACCCCCTACGCCCCCTTTCACCCATTTACACCCATCTATCACTCATATACACTCCTCTGAACCACTCTGCCACCCATGTACACACATCTACACCCCCAACACCCCTCTGTCACCTATGTACACTCCTCTGTTACCCATGTACACTCCTTCACGCTCCTCTTTCACCCATGTACACTCCCCTACACCCCTCTGACACCCATGTACACTCCTCTACACTCCTCTGTTACCATGTACACTCCTCTATGCTCCCCTATTACCCATGTACACTCCTCTACACAACCAACACCTCTGTCACCCATGTACATCCCTCTGTCACACCCTACGCCCCCTGTCACCCATGTACACCCATCTATCACCCATGTACACTCCTCTAAACCACTCTGCCACCCATGTACACTCCTCGACACTGCTGTTACCAATGTTCCCCTTTCTGCTACCTTTTTACTCGTCAACTTTGGAATGTTCCTAATCTCTGTACCTGAGATATGGTTGTGTTATATATAAAGCTGTCCATAGACGATATACTTATTAAAAACACATATATCTTCATATATACGGGAAAGACTATGACATGTCTGCAGGTCTAGATTTTACATCTAGCCTGATTGTTATCAGTAATTAATATAAATATTAATTACCTGTTTCGTGGTTCCTTTCTTGCAGCTGACGGGGGTATATGTCGGGCATCAGTCATCTGTAAAAAAAGACACAGGTATGATAATATGTTCCTGATACATGCTACAGACGCTAATATATATAACACTCTAGGGCCAGAACTACTTAACTCAGGAATTATGGAAATAGGAGTGGAAAAAGGAACTTAAAATATAATGTATATTTTTGTAATCTATTTTATCTAAATGTTTTATATAATATACAACAGTTAATCAAGTAATGGTAATGTAGGCCTCTGTACACTCCTCTTCACTCCTCTGTTACGCATGTACACTCCTCTACACCCCTCTGTCACCCATGTACACTCCTCTACACCCCTCTGTCACCCATGTACACTCCTCTACACCCCTCTGTCACCCATGTACACTCCTCTACACCGCTCTGTCACCCATGTACACCCCTCTACACCCATCTGTTACCCATGTACACTCCTCTAAGCTCCTCTGTCACACATGTACACTCCTCTACACCCTTCTATCACCAATGTACACCCCTACACCCTTCTGTTATCCATGTATACTACTCTGCGCTCCTCTGCCACCCACGTACACTCCTCTACACCCCCAACACCTCTCTGTCACCAATGTACACCACTCTGTCACCCCCTACGCCCCCTTTCACCCATTTACACCCATCTATCACTCATATACACTCCTCTAAACCACTCTGCCACCCATGTACACATCTCTACACCCCCAACACCCCTCTGTCACCTACGTACACCCTTCTATCACCCCGTACACCCCTCTTTCACCCCTACGTCCCCCTGTCACCCATGTACGCTACTCTATGATCCTCTGTCACCCATGTACACTCCTCTACACCCCTCTGTCACCCATGTACACTCCTCTACACCGCTCTGTCACCCATGTACACCCCTCTACACCCATCTGATACCCATTTACACTCCTCTAAGCTCCTCAGTCACCCATGTACACTCCTCTACACCCCTCTATCACCAATGTACACCCCTACGTCCTTTTGTTATCCATGTATACTACTCTGCGCTCCTCTGTCACCCACGTACACTCCTCTACACCCCCAACACCTCTCTGTCACCAATGTACACCACTCTGTCACCCCCTACGCCCCCTTTCACCCATTTACAGCCATCTATCACTCATATACACTCCTCTAAACCACTCTGCCACCCATGTACACATCTCTACACCCCCAACACCCCTCTGTCACCTATGTACACCCTTCTATCACCCCGTACACCCCTCTTTCACCCGCTACGTCCCCGTGTCACCCATGTACACTACTCTACGATCCTCTTTCACCCATGTACACTCCTCTACACCCCTCTGTCACCCATGTACACTCCTCTACACCCCTCTGTCACCCATGTACACTCCTCTACACCGCTCTGTCACCCATGTACACCCCTCTACACCCATCTGTTACCCATTTACACTCCTCTAAGCTCCTCCGTCACCCATGTACACTCCTCTACACCCCTCTATCGCCAAAGTACACCCCTACACCCTTCTGTTATCCATGGATACTACTCTGCGCTTCTCTGTCACCCACGTACACTCCTCTACACCCCCAACACCTCTCTGTCACCAATGTACACCACTTTGTCACCCCCTACGTCCCCTTTCACCCATTTACACCCATCTATCACTCATATACACTCCTCTGAACACCTCTGCCACCCATGTACACAGCTCTACACCCCCAACACCCCTCTGTCACCTACGTACACCCCTCTATCACCCCGTACTCCCCTCTTTCACCCCCTACGTCCCCCTGTCACCCATGTACACTACTCTACGATCCTCTGTCACCCATGTACACTCCTCTACACTCCTCTGTTACCCATGTACACTCCTCTACGCTCCTCTGTCACCCATGTACACTCCTCTACACCCCTCTGAAACCCATGTACACTCCTCTACACTCCTCTGTTACCATGTACACTCCTCTATGCTTCCCTATTACCCATGTACACTCCTCTACACACCCAACACCTCTGTCACCCATGTACACCCCTCTGTCACCCCCTACGCCCCCTGTCACCCATGTACACCCATCTATCACCCATGTACACTCCTCTAAACCACTCTGCCACCCATGTACACTCCTCGACACTGCTGTTACCAATGTTCCACTTTCTGCTACCTTTTTACTCGTCAACTTTGGAATGTTCCTAATCTCTGTACCTGAGATATGGTTGTGTTATATAGAAAGCTGTCCATAGACGATATACTTATTAAAAACACATATATCTTCATATATACGGGAAAGACTATGACATGTCTGCAGGTCTAGATTTTACATCTAGCCTGATTGTTATCAGTAATTAATATAAATATTAATTACCTGTTTCGTGGTTCCTTTCTTGCAGCTGACAAGGGTATGTGTCGGGCATCAGTCATCTGTAAAAAAAGACACAGGTATGATAACATGTTCCTGATACATGCTACAGACGCTAATATATATAACACTCTAGGGCCAGAACTACTTATCTCAGGAATTATAGAAAAAGGAGTGGAAAAAGGAACTTAAAATATAATGTATATTTTTGTAATATATTTTATCTAAATGTTTTATATAATATACAACAGTTAATCAAGTAATGGTAATGTAGGCCTCTGTACACTCCTCTTCACTCCTCTGTTACCCATGTACACTCCTCTACACCCCTCTGTCACCCATGTACACTCCTCTACACCCCTCTGTCACCCATGTACACTCCTCTACACCGCTCTGTCACCCATGTACACCCCTCTACACCCATCTGTTACCCATGTACACTCCTCTAAGCTCCTCCGTCACCCATGTACACTCCTCTACACCCTTCTATCACCAATGTACACCCCTACACCCTTCTGTTATCCATGTATACTACTCTGCGCTCCTCTGCCACCCACGTACACTCCTCTACACCCCCAACACCTCTCTGTCACCAATTTACACCACTCTGTCACCCCCTACGCCCCCTTTCACCCATTTACACCAATCTATCACTCATATACACTCCTCTAAACCACTCTGCCACCCATGTACACATCTCTACACCCCAACACCCCTCTGTCACCTACGTACACCCTTCTATTACCCCGTACACCCCTTTTCACCCCTAAGTCCCCCTGTCACCCATGTACACTACTCTACGATCCTCTGTCACCCATGTACACTCCTCTACACCCCTCTGTCACCCATGTACACTCCTCTACACCCCTTTGTCACCCATGTACACCCCTCTACACCCATCTGTTACCCATTTACACTCCTCTAAGCTCCTCCGTCACCCATGTACACTCCTCTACACCCTTCCATCACCAATGTACACCCCTACACCCTTCTGTTATCCATGTATACTACTCTGCGCTCCTCTGTCACCCACGTACACTCCTCTACACCCCCAACACCTCTGTCACCAATGTACACCACTCTGTCACCCCCTACGCCCCTTTCACCCATTTACACCCATCTATCACTCATATACACTCCTCTGAACCACTATGCCACCCATGTACACACCTCTACACCCCCAACACCCCTCTGTCACCTATGTACACCCCTCTATCACCCCGTACACCCCTCTTTCACCCCCTACGTCCCCTTGTCACCCATGTACACTACTCTACGATCCTCTGTCACCCATGTACACACCTCTACACCCCTCTGACACCACTCCTCTGTTACCATGTACACTCCTCTACGCTCCTCTATCACCCATGTACACTCCTCTACACACCCAACACCTCTCTGTCACCCATGTTCCCCCCTCTGTTACTCCCTACGCCCACTGTCACCCATGTACACCCATCTATCACCCATGTACACTCCTCGACACTCCTGTTACCCATGTTCACCTTTCTGCTACCTTTTTACTCGTCAACTTTGGAATGTTCCTAATCTCTGTACCTGAGATATGTTTGTGTTATATATAAAGCTGTCCATAGACGATATACTTATTAAAAACACATATATCTTCATGTATTCGGGAAAGACTATGACATGTCTGCAGGTCTAGACTTTACATCTAGCCTGATTGTTATCAGTAATTAATATAAATATTAATTACCTGTTTCGTGGTTCCTTTCTTGCAGCTAACGGGGGTATATGACACGTTCACCTTTTCACCGGGCATTAGTCCTCTGTAAAAAAGACACAGGTATGATAACATGTTCCTGATACATGCTACAGACGCTAATATATATAACACTCTAGGGCCAGAACTACTTATCTCAGGAATTATAGAAAAAGGAGTGGAAAAAGGAACTTAAAATATAATGTATATTTTTGTAATATATTTTATCTAAATGTTTTATATAATATACAACAGTTAATCAAGTAATGGTAATGTAGGCCTCTGTACACTCCTCTTCACTCCTCTGTTACCCATGTATACTCCTCTACACCCCTCTGTCACCCATGTACACTCCTCTACACCCCTCTGTCACCCATGTACACTCCTCTACACCCCTCTGTCACCCATGTACACTCCTCTACACCGCTCTGTCACCCATGTACACCCCTCTACAGCCATCTGTTACCCATGTACACTCCTCTAAGCTCCTCCGTCACCCATGTACACTCCTCTACACCCTTCTATCACCAATGCACACCCCTACACCCTTCTGTTATCCATGTATACTACTCTGCGCTCCTCTGCCACCCACGTACACTCCTCTACACCCCCAACACTTCTCTGTCACCAATTTACACCACTCTGTCACCCCTACGCCCCCTTTCACCCATTTACACCAATATATCACTCATATACACTCCTCTAAACCACTCTGCCACCCATGTACACATCTCTACACCCCAACACCCCTCTGTCACCTACGTACACCCTTCTATCACCCCGTACACCCCTCTTTCACCCCTACGTCCCCCTGTCACCCATGTACACTACTCTACGATCCTCTGTCACCCATGTACACTCCTCTACACCCCTCTGTCACCCATGTACACTCCTCTACACCCCTTTGTCACCCATGTACACCCCTCTACACCCATCTGTTACCCATTTACACTCCTCTAAGCTCCTCCGTCACCCATGTACACTCCTCTACACCCTTCTATCACCAATGTACACCACTACACCTTTCTGTTATCCATGTATACTACTCTGCGCTCCTCTGTCACCCACGTACACTCCTCTACACCCCCAACACCTCTCTGTCACCAATGTACACCACTCTGTCACCCCCTACGCCCCCTTTCACCCATTTACACCCATCTATCACTCATATACACTCCTCTGAACCACTCTGCCACCCATGTACACACCTCTACACCCCCAACACCCCTCTGTCACCTATGTACACCCCTCTATCACCCCGTACACCCCTCTTTCACCCCCTACGTCCCCTTGTCACCCATGTACACTACTCTACGATCCTCTGTCACCCATGTACACTCCTCTACACCCCTCTGACACCACTCCTCTGTTACCATGTACACTCCTCTACGCTCCTCTATCACCCATGTACACTCCTCTACACACCCAACACCTCTCTGTCACCCATGTTCCCCCCTCTGTTACTCCCTACGTCCACTGTCACCCATGTACACCCATCTATCACCCATGTACACTCCTCGACACTCCTGTTACCCATGTTCACCTTTCTGCTACCTTTTTACTCGTCAACTTTGGAATGTTCCTAATCTCTGTACCTGAGATATGGTTGTGTTATATATAAAGCTGTCCATAGACGATATACTTATTAAAAACACATATATCTTCATGTATACGGGAAAGACTATGACATGTCTGCAGGTCTAGATTTTACATCTAGCCTGATTGTTATCAGTAATTAATATAAATATTAATTACCTGTTTCGTGGTTCCTTTCTTGCAGCTAACGGGGGTATATGACACGTTCACCTTTTCACCGGGCATTAGTCCTCTGTAAAAAAAGACACAGGTATGATAACATGTTCCTGATACATGCTACAGACGCTAATATATATATAACACTCTAGGGCCAGAACTACTTATCTCAGGAATTATAGAAAAAGGAGTGGAAAAAGGAACTTAAAATATAATGTATATTTTTGTAATATATTTTATCTAAATGTTTTATATAATATACAACAGTTAATCAAGTAATGGTAATGTAGGCCTCTGTACACTCCTCTTCACTCCTCTGTTACCCATGTACACTCCTCTACACCCCTCTGTCACCCATGTACACTCCTCTACACCCCTCTGTCACCCATGTACACTCCTCTACACCCCTCTGTCACCCATGTACACTCCTCTACACCGCTCTGTCACCCATGTACACCCCTCTACACCCATCTGTTACCCATTTACACTCCTCTAAGCTCCTCCGTCACCCATGTACACTCCTCTACACCCTTCTATCACCAATGTACACCCCTACACCCTTCTGTTATCCATGTATACTACTCTGCGCTCCTCTGTCACCCATGTACACTCCTCTACACCCCCAACACCTCTCTGTCACCAATGTACACCACTCTGTCACCCCCTACGCCCCCTTTCACCCATTTACACCCATCTATCACTCATATACACTCCTCTAAACCACTCTGCCACCCATGTACACATCTCTACACCCCCAACACCCCTCTGTCACCTACGTACACCCTTCTACCAACCCGTACACCCCTCTTTCACCCCCTACGTCCCCCTGTCACCCATGTACACTACTCTACGATCCTCTGTCACCCATGTACACTCCTCTACACCCCTCTGTCACCCATGTACACTCCTCTACACCCCTCTGTCACCCATGTACACCCCTCTACACCCATCTGTTACCCATTTACACTCCTCTAAGCTCCTCCGTCACCCATGTACACTCCTCTACACCCTTCTATCACCAATGTACACCCCTACATCCTTCTGTTATCCATGTATACTACTCTGCGCTCCTCTGTCACCCACGTACACTCCTCTACACCCCCAACACCTCTCTGTCACCAATGTACACCACTCTGTCACCCCCTACGCCCCCTTTCACCCATTTACACCCATCTATCACTCATATACACTCCTCTAAACCACTCTGCCACCCATGTACACATCTCTACACCCCCAACACCCCTCTGTCACCTGTGTACACCCTTCTATCACCCCGTACACCCCTCTTTCACCCCCTATGTCCCACTGTCACCCATGTACACTACTCTATGATCCTCTGTCACCCATGTACACTTCTCTACACCCCTCTGTCACCCATGTACACCCCTCTGTCATCCATGTACACTCCTCCACACCACTCTGTCACCCATGTACACCCCTCTACACCCATCTGTTATCCATTTACACTCCTCTGCGCTCCTCCGTCACCCATGTACACTCCTCTACACCCCTCTATCACCAATGTACACCCCTACACCCTTCTGTTATCCATGTATACTACTCTGCGCTCATCTGTCACCCACGTACACTCCTCTACACCCCCAACACCTCTCTGTCACCAATGTACACCACTCTGTCATCCCCTACGCCCCCTTTCACACATTTACACCCATCTATCCCTCATATACACTCCTCTAAACCACTCTGCCACCCATGTATACATCTCTACACCCCCAACACACCTCTGTCACCTATGTACACCCTTCTATCAACCCGTACACCCCTCTTTCACCCCCTACGTCCCCCTTTCACCCATGTACACTACTCTACGTTCCTCTGTCACCCATGTACACTCCTCTACACCCCTCTGTCACCCATGTACACTCCTCTACACCCCTCTGTCACCCATGTACACTCCTCTACACCCCTCTGTCACCCATGAACACCCCTCTACACCCATCTGTTACCCATTTACACTCCTTTAAGCTCCTCCGTCACCCATGTACACTCCTCTACACCCCTCTATCACCAATGTACACCCCTACACCCTTCTGTTATCCATGTATACTACTCTGCGCTCCTCTGTCACCCATGTACACTCCTCTACACCCCCAACACCTCTCTGTCACCAATGTACACCACTCTGTCACCCCCTACGCCCCCTTTCATCCATTTACACCCATCTATCACTCATATACACTCCTCTAAACCACTCTGCCACCCATGTACACATCTCTACATCCCCAACACCCCTCTGTCACCTACGTACACCCTTCTATCACCCCGTACACCCCTCTTTCACCCCCTACGTCCCCCTTTCACCCATGTACACTACTCTACGATCCTCTGTCACCCATGTACACTCCTCTACACCCCTCTGTCACCCATGTACACTCCTCTACACCGCTCTGTCACTCATGAACACCCCTCTACACCCATCTGTTACCCATTTACACTCCTTTAAGCTCCTCCGTCACCCATGTACACTCCTCTACACCCCTCTATCACCAATGTACACCCCTACACCCTTCTGTTATCCATGTATACTACTCTGCGCTCCTCTGTCACCCACGTACACTCCTCTACACCCCCAACACCTCTCTGTCACCAATGTACACCACTCGGTCACCCCCTACGCCCCCTTTCACCCATTTACACCCATCTATCACCCATGTACACTCCTCTAGACCACTCTGCCACCCTTGTACACTCCTCGACACTGCTGTTACCAATGTTCCCCTTTCTCCTACCTTTTTACTCGTCAACTTTGGAATGTTCCTAATCTCTGTACCTGAGATATGGTTGTGTTATATATAAAGCTGTCCATAGACGATATACTTATTAAAAACACATATATCTTCATATATACGGGAAAGACTATGACATGTCTGCAGGTCTAGATTTTACATCTAGCCTGATTGTTATCAGTAATTAATATAAATATTAATTACCTGTTTCGTGGTTCCTTTCTTGCAGCTGACGGGGGTATATGTCGGGCATCAGTCATCTGTAAAAAAAGACACAGGTATGATAACATGTTCCTGATACATGCTACAGACGCTAATATATATAACACTCTAGGGCCAGAACTACTTAACTCAGGAATTATGGAAAAAGGAGTGGAAAAAGGAACTTAAAATATAATGTATATTTTTGTAAAATATTTTATCTAAATGTTTTATATAATATACAACAATTAATCAAGTAATGGTAATGTAGGCCTCTGTACACTCCTCTGTTACCCATGTACACTCCTCTACACCCCTCTGTCACCCATGTACACTCCTCTACACCCCTCTGTCACCCATGTACACTCCTCTACACCCCTCTGTCACCCATGTACACTCCTCTACACTACTCTGTCACCCATGTACACCCCTCTACACCCATCTGTTACCCATTTACACTCCTCCGTCACCCATGTACACTCCTCTACACCCCTCTATCACCAATGTACACCCCTACACCCTTCTGTTATCCATGTATACTACTCTGTACTCCTCTGTCACCCACATACACTCCTCTACACCCCCAACACCTCTCTGTCACCAATGTACACCACTCTGTCATCCCCTACGCCCCCTTTCACCCATTTACACCCATCTATCACTCATATACACTCCTCTAAACCACTCTGCCACCCAAGTACACATCTCTACACCCCCAACACACCTCTGTCACCTATGTACACCCTTCTATCACCCGTACACCCCTCTTTCACCACCTACGTCCCCCTGTCACCCATGTACACTACTCTACGATCCTCTGTCACCCATGTACACTCCTCTACACCCCTCTGACACCACTCCTCTGTTACCATGTACACTCCTCTACGCTCCTCTATCACCCATGTACACTCCTCTACACACCCAACAACCTCTCTGTCACCCATGTACACCCCTCTGTCACTCCCTACGCCCACTGTCACCCATGTACCCCCATCTATCACCCATGTACACTCCTCGACACTCCTGTTACCCATGTTCACCTTTCTGCTACCTTTTTACTCTTCAACTTTAGAATGTTCCTAATCTCTGTACCTGAGATATGGTTCTGTTATGTATAAAGCTGTCCATAGACGATATACTTATTAAAAACACATATATCTTCATGTATACGGGAAAGACTATGACATGTCTGCAGGTCTAGATTTTACATCTAGCCTGATTGTTATCAGTAATTAATATAAATATTAATTACCTGTTTCGTGGTTCCTTTCTTGCAGCTGACGGGGGAATATGTCACGTTCACCTTTTCAAAGGTCATCAGTCCTCTGTAAAAAAGACACAGGTATGATAACATATTCCTGATACATGCTACAGACGCTAATATATATAACACTCTAGGGCCAGAACTACTTATCTCAGGAATTATAGAAAAAGGAGTGAAAAAAGGAACTTAACACCTTAACGACGCAGGACGTATATTTACGTCCTGCGCCAGCTCCCGCGATATGAAGCGGGATCGCGCCGCGATCCCGCATCATATCGCGTCGGTCCCGGCGCTAATCAACGGCCGGGACCCACGGCTAATACCACACATCGCCGATCGCGGCGATGTGCGGTATTAACCCTTTAGAAGCGGCGGTCAAAGCTGACCGCCGCTTCTAAAGTGAAAGTGAAAGTGACCCGGCTGCTCAGTCGGGCTGTTCGGGACCGCCGCGGTGAAATCTCGGCGTTCCGAACAGCTGATCGGACACCGGGAGGGCTCTTACCTGCCTCCCCGGTGTCCGATCGACGAATGACTGCTCCGTGCCTGAGATCCAGGCAGGAGCAGTCAAGCGCCGATAATGCTGATCACAGGCGTGTTAATGCACGCCAGTGATCAGCATTAGAGATCAGTGTGTGCAGTGTTATAGGTCCCTATGGGACCTATAACACTGCAAAAAAAATGTAAAAAAAAAGTGTTAATAAAGGTCATTTAACCCCTTCCCTAATAAAAGTTTGAATCACCCCCCTTTTCCCATAAAAAAAATAAAACAGTGTAAAAAAAATAAAAAATAAACATATGTGGTATCGCCGCGTGCGTAAATGTCCGAACTATAAAAATATATCATTAATTAAGCCGTACGGTCAATGGCGTACGCGCAAAAAAATTCCAAAGTCCAAAAAAGCGTATTTTGGTCACTTTTTATATCATTAAAAAATGAATAAAAAGTGATCAAAAAGTCCGATCAAAACAAAAATCATACCGATAAAAACTTCAGATCACGTCGCAAAAAATGAGTCCTCATACCACCCCATACGTTGAAAAATAAAAAAGTTATAGGGGTCAGAAGATGACATTTTTAAACGTATAAATTTTCCTGCATGTAGTTATGATTTTTTCCAGAAGTGCGACAAAATCAAACCTATATAAGTAGGGTATCATTTTAACCGTATGGACCTACAGAATAATGATAAGGTGTAATTTTTACCGAAATATGCACTGCGTAGAAACGAAAGCCCCCAAAAGTTACAAAATGGCGTTTTTTTTTCGATTTTGTCGCACAATGATTTTTTTTTCCGTTTCGCCGTGCATTTTTGGGTAAAATGACTAATGTCATTGCAAAGTAGAATTGGCGACGCAAAAAATAAGCCATAATATGGATTTTTAGGTGGAAAATTGAAAGGGTTATGATTTTTAAAAGGTAAGGAGGAAAAAACGAAAGTGCAAAAACGGAAAAACCCTGAGTCCTTAAGGGGTTAAAATATAATGTATATTTTTGTAAAATATTTTATCTAAATGTTTTATATATTATACAACAGTTAATCAAGTAATGGTAATGTAGGCCTCTGTACACTCCTCTACACTCCTCTGTCACCCATGTACACTCCTCTACACCCCTCTGTCACCCATGTACACTCCTCTACATCGCTCTGTCACCCATGTACACCCCTCTAAACCCATCTGTTACCCATTTACACTCCTCTAAGCTACCCCTTCACCCATGTACACTCCTCTACACCCTTCTATCACCAATGTTCACCCCTACACCCTTCTGTTACCATGTATACTACTCTGCGCTCCTCTGTCACCCACGTACACTCCTCTACACCCCCATCACCTCTCTGTCACCAATGTACACCACTCTGTTACCCCCTTTGCCCCCTTTCACCCATTTACACCCATCTATCACTCATATACACTCCTCTAAACCACTCTGCCACCCATGACACATCTCTACACCCCCAACACCCCTCTGTCTCCTACGTACACCCTTCTATCACCCCGTACACCGCTCTTTCACCCCCTACGTCCCCCTGTCACCCATGTACACTACTCTACGATCCTCTGTCACCCATGTACACTCCTCTACACCCCTCTGTCACCCATGTACACTCCTCTACACCCCTCTGTCACCCATGTACACCCCTCTACACCCATCTGTTATCCATTTACACTCCTCTAAGCTTCTCCGTCACCCATGTACACTCCTCTACACCCTTCTATCACCTATGTACACCCCTACACCCTTCTGTTATCCATGTATACTACTCTGCGCTCCTCAGTCACCCACGTACACTCCTCTACACCCCCAACACCTCTCTGTCACCAATGTACACCACTCTGTCACCCCCTACGCCCAGTTTCACCCATTTACACCCATCTTTCACTCATATACACTCCTCTAAACCACTCTGCCACCCATGTACACATCTCTACACCCCCAACGCCAATCTGTCACCTGTGTACACTTTTCTATCACCCCGTACACCCCTCTTTCATCCCCTATGTCCCCCTGTCACCCATGTACACTACTTGATGATCCTCTGTCACCCATGTACACTCCTCTACACCCCTCTGTCACCCATGTACACTCCTCTACACCCCTCTGTCACCCATGTACACCCCTCTACACCCATCTGTTACCCATTTACACTCTTCTAAGCTCCTCCGTCACCCATGTACACTCCTCTACACCCCTCTATCACCAATGTACACCCCTACACCCTTCTGTTATCCATGTATACTACTCTGCGCTCCTCTGTCACCCACGTACACTCCTCTACACCCCCAACACCTCTCTGTCACCAATGTACACCACTCTGTCACCCCCTACGCCCCCTTTCACCCATTTACACCCATCTATCACTCATATACACTCCTCTGAACCACTCTGCCACCCATGTACACACCTCTACACCCCCAACACCCCTCTGTCACCTATGTGCACCCTTCTATCACCCCGTACACCCCTCGTTCAACCCCTACATCCCTCTGTCACCCATGTACACTCCTCTGTTACCCATGTACACTCCTCTATACTCCTCTGTCACCCATGTACACTCCTCTACACCCCTCTGACACCCATGTACACTCCTCTACACTCCTTTGTTACCATGTACACTCCTCTATGCTCCCCTATTACCCATGTACACTCCTCTACACATCCAACACCTCTGTCACCCATGTACACCCCTCTGTCACCCCTTTTGCCCCCTGTCACCCATGTACATCCATCTATCACCCATGTACACTCCTCTGAACCACTCTGCCACCCATGTACACTCCTCGACACTCCTGTTACCCATGTTCACCTTTCTGCTACCTTTTTACTCGTCAACTTTGGAATGTTCCTAATCTCTTTACCTGATATATGGTTGTGTTATATATAAAGCTGTCCATAGACGATATACTTATTTAAAACACATATATCTTCATGTATACGGGAAAGACTATGACATGTCTGCAGGTCTAGATTTAACAATCTAGGGCCAAAACTACTTATCTCAGGAATTATGGAAAAAGGAGTGGAAAAAGGAACTTAAAATATAATGTATATTTTTGTAAAATATTTTAACTAAATGTTTTATATAATATACAACAGTTAATCAAGTAATGGTAATGTAGGCCTCAGTACACTCCTCTGTTACCCATGTACACTCTTCTACACCCCTCTCTCACCCTTGTACACTCCTCTACACCGCTCTGTCACCCATGTACACCCCTCTACACCCATCTGTTACCCATTTACACTCCTCTACGCTCCTCCGTCACCCATGTACACTCCTCTACACCCCTCTGTCACCCATGTACACTCCTCTACACCCCTCTGTCACCCATGTACACTCCTCTACACCCCTCTGTTACACATGTTCACTCCTCTACACCGCTCTGTCAACCATGTACACCCCTCTACACCCATCTGTTACCCATTGACACTCCTCTAAGCTCCTCCGTCACCCATGTACACTCCTCTACACCCCTCTATCACCATTGTACACCCCTTTAACCTTCTGTTATCCATGTATACTACTCTGCGCTCCTCTGTCACCCACGTACACTAATCTACACCCCCAACACCTCTCTGTCACCAATGTACACCACTCTGTCACCCCCTTACGCCCCCTTTCACCCATTTACACCCATCTATCACTCATATACACTCCTCTAAAACACTCTGCCACCCATGTACACATCTCTACATCCCCAACACCCCTCTGTCACCTATGTACACCCTTCTATCACCCCGTACACCCCTCTTTCACCCCCTACGTCCCCCTGTCACCCATGTACACTACTCTACGATCCTCTGTCACCCTTGTACACTCCTCTACACCCCCAAAACCCCTCTGTCACCTATGTACACCCCTCTATCACCCCTTACACCCCTCTTTCACCCCCTACGTCCCCCTGTCACCCATGTATACTCCTCTGTTACCCATTTACACTCCTCTACGCTCCTCTGTCACCCATGTACACTCCTCTACACCCCTCTCACACCCATGTACACTCCTCTACACTCCTCTGTTACCATGTACACTCCTCTATGCTCCCCTATCACCCATGTACACTTCTCTACACACCCAACACCTCTGTCACCCATGTACACCCCTCTGTCACCCTCTACGCCCCAAGTCACCCATGTACACCCATCTATCACCCATGTACACTCCTCTAAACCACTCTGCCACCCATTTACACTCCTCGACACTCCTGCTACCCATGTTCACCTTTCTGCTACCTTTTTACTTGCCAACTTTGGAATGTTCCTAATCTCTGTACCTGAGATATGGTTGTGTTATATATAAAGCTGTCCATAGACCATATATTTATTAAAAACACATATATCTTCATGTATACGAGAAAGACTATGACATGTCTGCAGGTCTAGATTTTACATCTAGCCTGATTGTTATCAGTAATTAATATAAATATTAATTACCTGTTTCGAGGTTCATTTCTTGTAGCTGACGGGGGTATATGTCACGTTCACCTTTTCACCGGGCATCAGTCATCTGTAAAAAAGACACAGGTATGATAACATGTTCCTGATACATGCTACAGACGCTAATATATATAACACTCTAGGGCCAGAACTACTTATCTCAGGAATTATGGAAAAAGGAGTGGAAAAAGGAACTTAAAATATAATGTATATTTTTGTAAAATATTTTATCTAAATGTTTTATATAGTATACAACAGTTAATCAAGTAATAGTAATGTAGGCCTCTGTACACTCCTCTACACTCCTCTGTTACCCATGTACACTCCTCTACACCCCTCTGTCACCCATGTACACTCCTCTACACCCCTCTGTCACCCATGTACACTCCTCTACACCCCTCTGTCACCCATGTACACTCCTCTACACCCCTCTGTCACCCATGTACACTCCTCTACACCGCTCTGTCACCCATGTACACCCCTCTACACCCATCTGTTATCCATTTACACTCCTCTACGCTCCCCTGTCACCCATGCACACTCCTCTACACCCCTCTATCACCAATGTACACCCCTACACCCTTCTGTTATCCATGTATACTACTCTGCGCTTCTCTGTCACCCACGCACACTCCTCTACACCCCCAACACCTCTCTGTCACCAATGTACACCACTCTGTCACCCCCTACGCCCCCTTTCACCCATTTACACCCATCTATCACTCATATACATTCCTCTAAACCACTCTGCCACCCATGTACACATCTCAACACCCCCAACACCCCTCTGTCACCTATGTACACCCTTCTATCACCCCGTACACCCCTCTTTCACCCCCTACGTCCCCCTGTCACCCATGTACACTACTCTACGATCCTCTGTCACCCATGTACACTCCTCTACACCCCTCTGACACCCATGTACAATCCTCTACACTCCTCTGTTACCATGTACACTCCTCTACGCTCCTCTATCACCCATGTACACTCCTCTACACGCCCAACACCTCTCTGTCACCCATGTACACCCCTCTGTCACCCACTACGCCCACTGTCACCCATGTACATCCATCTATCACCCATGTAAACTCCTCTAAACCACTCTGCCACCCAAGTACACTCCTCAACACTCCTGTTACCCATGTTAACCTTTCTGCTACCTTTTTACTCGTCAACTTTGGTATGGGTTCCCTGCGAAAATAGTTTTTTCCAAGGGGTGCCCCGAGGCGTAACAGAAGCTCAGCTCACATCTACTTCAGAGAGAGCCGAGCTGCAGTTATCCAGAACCACCACTATATATTGAAGAGTGCAAGGCTCTCGTCCCCATTCACTGTATAGTGCAGCCCACTGAACAGTAATTGAGGGGCTATTCTGTAAATAGACCAGCAATCACAAAATTCATGAAAACCCCCTTTAATTTCAGTACTGTCTAATAGTAAGAGGCAATACAAGAATGTAAGGTAGAGAACAGCTAGAACGTCTACTCAACATATTCGTACATATTCCAGTTATGGTATAAAGAAATTTCAGTGTATGCATTTCTTTTTATGATTCAGAGTTAAAGGGAACCAAGCAGCAGATTCTACCCTATATAATGCCTGGCAACACATTATATATGGTAAAATCTATATCCTCACCATCCCTGGAAGACATTTTTACACCCAGGGATGGTGAGGATATGAAGTTAATAAGTCGTCGAGTAGTACAGAACATGTAGTACCTCCCTGTACTGTAGGGAGGCGCTACCAGACAGCCAGTCAATGCATGCACTTCAGTAATACAGGTGTATTAGAAGTAAAATGCCCATTCTGATTGGTCAATACTTCCAGCCATTGACATGTTTTGCAGATCTGGACTGTCTGTAGCATTGTATGCTAAGTCTGATTTCAAGTTACAATTGCCCAGAAAAGACAGTTGGGGAAGATTTATCAAAATGTGTGCAAAGGAAAATTTGCCCAGTTGCCCATAACAACCAATCAGATTGCTTCTTTGATTTTGCAGAGGTCTTGTTAAAAATGAAAGAAGTGATCTGATATGGGCAACTAGACAACTTTTCCTCTGGACAGGTTTTGATAAATCTCCCCCATTGTATGTTGAAACTATTGCATGTTGAGGCCATTGTAAGTTGAGGGATCACTGTATAACATGTTGCCAAGCGTTAGATATGGTAAAATTTGCTGCTTGGTTCCCTTTAATGGTCAAACATAAGATCCAGCATTATAATGGTTAAATATACGTAATGTAAACATAAATTCTTGTCTTATGTTATAACAGGAGGTGTGTGTGACTCTGTGTGTCATGTTGAAAATTTCTTTCCTATCACCCCTGTTACTATGTCACATACACTGAAGATATTTAGACATTTAAAGGGGTACTTCGCTGCTCAGCACTTGGAACAAACTGTTCTGAATGCTGGAGCCTGCGCCGGGAGCTTGTGATGTCATAGCCCTGCCCCCTCATCATGTCACGCCCCGCCCCCTCAATGCAAGTCTATATCTCTCTTAGTGAGCAATATAAGATTACTAATCCTCCATGTACCTGCATTGTTTTGATAACTGTTGCCCTTGGTTACGACCAACTATGGCGGGGTAATACATGCCCAGTTCACCTGCAGTCTCCTGAAGGTAATGGCAGTTTGTCTCCACTGTGCATATAAGCAAGGGGGATTGTGGGAAAGTGTGTGCTCTGTCGCCTGGCAACAGCAGGGTTAGAGCTCAGAGAGGAAACTAGGTGATCAGATCCATGGGGGTGAAGAACTCTACAGAGATATAAGTTTTTTCCTTAAAAACAACACATTTGTTTCCCTTTTACATATATGTATGGGACACACATCTGATTTTACCAAATTTTCTCTGTGGGACAATCTTGTTAAAGAAAATTCTATGTATGCATTTCTTTTTATGATTCTGTATTAATAGTCATACATGAAATCCAGCATTATAATAGTGAAATATACATTATTTCTGCCTAAATTCTTGTTTTAGGTTATAACAGAAGGTCATGTTAAAGGTCAGAGATCTCTTATATTACTTCCCTGCCACCCCCATTAGTAGGTCACATACACTGAACATATAGGTGTGTTTTAGACATTTAGGTGCTTTTCCCTTTCTATGTATGGAAAACTATACATAAAGGGGGAGATTTATCAAAACCAGTGCAGAGGAAAAGTTGACCTGTTGCCTGTAGCAACCAATAAGATTGCTTCTTTCAGAGGCCTTATTAAGAATTAAAGAAGTGATCTGATTGGTTGCTATAGGCAGCTGGTCAATCTTTCCTCTCCACAGGTTTTGATGAATCTCCCCCAACATATTTAATAGATCTTGTCATTATTTGCAAGCCATCGAACTCTACATGTATTCTGACCAATATTTAGGATTTATGTACCTCTCCTGTGTCATCTTGTCCTCTTCCTCTTCTCCTGCTCTTCGTGTGCGCTCCCTCTGATGGTTAGGACCTGAACTGTACTAGTGGCTGGTAGAGATAGCCCCAAACACTTGATGATGTCACATGTGTGATGTCATGAGGGAAGGTTAACAAAGAAGGCTGGTCAGGCCACTGTATGAATTTATAGTGGGATTTTTGGCTATGTTTTTAAATAAATTCATGGTCCTTGTTTCTACTTACGAAAAGGTATTTCAACTAATATAAATCATTTTTTTTTCCTTTTCATTCTAGCCCCCTGGCTTCTGTTTGTAACAGATATTACAGCTATGCCAGATTATTTTTTAATAACCATGAGCAAACTCTCTTGTACTCCTGAGTTAGTTGGGTCTGTTAGGGTTTATTTCAGGGTTCTGACATCTTTAATGGTAACAATAGCGCTACAAACTAAGGAAGGCAAGAACCATCCATGATTGTCATAGACACGGTGCAGAAACATTTCTCCATCACCTGCTGTCAATTGGATAAATCCCTGAATCATCTCTACTGAAAATGTCATGTTGAAAGTTCAGAGATCTCCTCCCTGTCACCCCCATTAGTAGGTCACATACATGGAACATATAGGTGTGTTTTAGACATGTAGGTGCTTTTCCCTTTCTATGTATGGAAAACTATACATATAGGGGGAGATTTATCAAAATCTGTGCAGAGATTTATGTACCTCTCCTGTGTCATCTTGTCCTCTTCCTCTTCTCCTGCTCTTCGTGTGCGCTCCCTCTGATGGTTAGGACCTGAACTGTACTAGTGGCTGGTAGAGATAGCTCCAAACACTTGGTGATGTCACATGTGTGATGTCATAAGGGAAGGTTAACAAAGAAAGCCGGTCAGGCCACTGTATGAATTTATATTGTTAGTTTTAATGGTATCTGTTAGGCTTCTATGGTGATAGCTAACATTTTACAAGACAAAATATTAAAGAATATTCAGGGACATTTATCATCGTTGCTTTGGTAAGCATTTTTTACCGCTTTTTTCCCCCTAAATGTAATAACTGGTTTTTTTTCTTCTCATTTCAGAACCGTGTTTCTTGTGGATTACTTTAGATTCAGGGGAGTACAGTGATCAATATTTTTTGGAGCCTGGGCGACTGAAGTGTGGCTAGCCCGGGCTCCTTTTAACATTTAGCAGAGCTGCAATATCCGCAGCTCCGAGGAATGTTAAAAGGAGCCCGGGCTGGCATCACTCTGCAGCCGCCCGGGCTCCTCTGATTCTATCCCCGCTACCCTAAGATAATGATGGGGATGGGGACATTGCTGTACATACCCCCACCCCCCCCTTTTCTTCCACCCGCCCGCACCGCACATTGTCCGCCCGCTACAATACTACAACTCCCAGCATGCCCTCACTGTATGGACATGCTGGGAGTTGTAGTCTTGCAACAGGTAGCAGACAGATGGGAGATGTGCGGCGCAGGCGGGTAGGAGACAAGGGGGATGTCATTATGTTAGGGTAGCAGGGTTAGAATCAGACGGAGCCCAGACGGCTTCAGAGTGATGCCAGCCCGGGCTCCATTGTACAGTGGCAATATATTTCCCGCTGGAGCCGTGATCTCGGCTGCCAGCGGGAAATATAAAATTTGCTCTCAAAAGCTGTTTTTTGAGAGCAAATTTGAGAGCAAATTTGAGAACAGTTTTTGAGGGCTTTCGACTTTTTGCGCGACTTTCGCACTTGATAAATCCCTGACCACTGAAAAGTAAAAAATAAAATTTACTTTCGTACGTTTTTATGTAACTTTTTGCTTACAGCCAAAAGTCGCACAAAAAGTTGCTTAAGTGCTAATGCGACTTTTTGTGCAACTTTTGTAAGCAAAAAAAGAGCACTAAATCCCTTGATAAATGTCCCCCATTGTGCTATAAATAAAAAAATCCTTATTATATGACTCTGTTGGTGGAAAAATAAGAAGTTATCTTAGAAGGCGGGGAGGAAGAGAAAAAAAAGAAAAGAAATGAAAAGCGATGACATGGGAAGAGTTTTATAGGGTCTGTCACATTTCTGACACATAGGGCTATATTTTCAACCAGAAACCTGGGGGGGTCAGCATTAAATAAATGATATATACTTATGATGTAGCTGTTCCCAACATGCTGTGTCTTAGAGAAATATATCGGGCGTTAGTTAAATCCAAAAAAGTCAGAACAGCCGCTCTATTATTATGTTGTGGATTTGTGATTTCCCCACTTTTTGTGTATAAGGTGAGATCCAAGGTTAATCAGTAACAAAATCCGCAAGTAATGCATGCAGTTTTTGCTGTATTTTTGTGACAGATCTTCATTATAAAATTCAGACACATGTGGAATTACCGTAAGGGCTTATTCACACAACACGATTTACTTTCAAACTCACAGCGTGTTTCCCATTGCGAGTTTGAAAGTGGGCAGGCTCTCCACTGCAAATTTGCGGTTGCGGAATCTACCGCAGAATCCCTTGAGGTCAATAGGGTCTGACATTGATTTTCAAAAGCAGAACTGCTGCCAAAAATTTGCCATGGAGAGCTTGCCCCCTTTCAAACTCGCAGAAGGGAAAATGCTGAGAGTTTGAAAGTAAATCCGCTCATGTAAACGTCCGAGTTCCTAGAGCAGCGGCAAGTGCAATCTGTAAATATGGCCCTGCCAACATGGGGTCCAAAATATTACTAGACAAAATAGCACTGTTTGCAGCTTTGTGCATAGACAAGAACAGCTCACTTGCAAATGCCACGCTCTCAGCATGCACGGATCAAGCCAAGGCAGTCAAGTGTCATTAACCCCTTAAGGACAATGAATGTATATTTATGTCCATTGCCCGCTCCAGTTATATTAAGCATGCTCAGGAGCTATCAGCAACCAGGAACCACGGCTAAGGCTGGGTTCACACTATGTTTTTGCCATACTGTTTTCAATCCGTTTTTCTAAAGAAAACCGTATGGCAAAAAACGGATGGAACAGTATGGAAAAAAGTAAACCGTATGCGTTTTTAAACAGTATACTGTTTTTAAAAGTGCATACAGTTCCGTCAGTTTTTATTGAAAAAAAAAACCCATACGTTTTTGAAATTTTTGTCCATTTTTAATGGGAGGGGTCTTGGGTGGGGACTTTAGGATTCAAATGCGCATGTGCAAAGTAAAAACGTATACATTTTTCCTGTATGGAACCGTATACATGTGCGTTTCCCATTGACGTCCAAGTTAAAAAAAAATGTATGCGGTTGCAGTACGGTTTTTAAACCGGAGTCAAAACCGTGGTTGACCACGATTTTGTCTCCGGTTTAAAAACTGTACTGCGACCACCCCTCCTATCCCTGCTATTGGTGGTCTAGACGCGACCACCAATAGCAGATCAGGGGCCGAGGGGTTTACTCTTGTTTTCCCCGTCCTGCCCACCCACAATAGGCGGGCCAGAACGTGGAAAACTAAGAGGACCGGGCGCCGACGTCCACTTACCCCTCCGGAGGCTGCGGGCGAAGGGGATCGTCGGGCGGCGACGGAGATTGGCGCGGGTGGCGTGCGGCAGAAGAAGACGGCTCCCTGGATGCTACGGAAGCCGGTAAGTTGCCTAGCAACATCTGGAGGGCTACAGTCTGAGACAGTAGCCCTCCAGATGTTGCAAAACTACAACTCCCAGCATGCCCAGACAGCTGTTTGCAGTTTGGGCATGCTGGAATATGTAGTTTTGCAACAGCTGGAGGGTTGCAGTTTGAGACCAATATATAGTGGTCTCTAAACTGTATCCCTCCAGATCTTGCAAAACTACATCTCCTAGCATGCTCAAACAGCTCTTTGCTGTCAGGGCATGCTGGGATTTGTAGTTTTGCAACATCTGGAGGGTCAAAGTTTGGAAATCACTGTGCAGTGGTCTATAAACTGTAGCCCTCCAGATGTTGCAAAACTGCAAATCCCAGCATGCTCAAACAGCAAACAGCTGTCTCACAATGCTGGGAGTTGTAATTCCGTAACCTCCAGCTGTTGCATAACTACATCTCCCAGCATGCCCTTCGGCGATTAGTACATGCTGGGAGTTGTAGTTTTGCAACAGCTGGAGGCACACTGGTTGGAAAATTCTGAGTTAGGTAACAGAACCTAACTGAAGGTTTTCCAACCAGTGTGCCTCCAGCTGTTGCAAAAGTACAACTCCCAGCATGCACGGTATGTAAGTACATGCCGGGAGTTGTAGTTTTGCAACAGCTGGAGGCACACTGGTTGGAAAATACTGTTAGAACCTAACTGAAGGTTTTCCAACCAGTGTGCCTCCAGCTGTTGCAAAAGTACAACTCCCAGCATGCACTGTCAGTGCATGCTGGGAGTTGTGGTTTTGAAACAGCTGGAGGTTTGTCCCCCCCCATGTGAACGTACAGGGTACATTCACACGGACAGGTTTACAGTCAGTTTCCTGCTTCAAGTTTGGTCTGCGGCAAATTTTTCGCCGCAGCTCAAACTCCTAGCGGGAAACTCACCGTAACCCGCCAGTGCGAATGTACCCTAAAAACACTACACTACACTAACACATAATAAAGAGTAAACACTACATATACACCCCCTTACACTGTCCCCCCCAATAAAAATGAAAAACGTATTGTACGGCAGTGTTTCCAAAACAGAGCCTCCAGCTGTTGCAAAACAACAACTCCCAGCATTTCTGGACAGCCACTGACTGTCCAGGCATGCTAGGAGTTAAGCAACAGCTGGAGGCACCCTGTTTGGGAATCACTGGCGTAGAATACCCCTATGTCCGCACCTATGCAATTCCTAATTTAGTCCTCAAATGCACATGGCGCTCTCTCACTTCAGAGCCCTGTCGTATTTCAAGGAAACAGTTTAGGGCCACATATGGGGTATTTCCGTACTCGGGAGAAATTGCACTACAAATTTTGGGGGGGCTTTTTCTCCTTTTACCCCTTATGAAAAGGAAAAGTTGGGGGTTACACCAGCCTGTTAGTGTAAAAAAAAAAAGTTTACACTAACATGCTGGTGTTGCCCCATACTTTTTATTTTCACAAGCAGTAAAAGGAAATAAAGCCCCCCAAAATTAGTAACACAATTTCTCCTGAGTACGGAAATACCCCATATGTGGGCGTAAAACGCTCTGCGGATGCACAACAAGGCTCAGGAGTGAGAGCGCACCATGTACATTAGAGGCCTAAATTGGTGATTTGCACAGGGGTGGCTGATTTTACAGTGGTTCTGACATAAACGCAAAAACATAAATACCCACATGTGACCCCATTTTGGAAACTACACCCCCCCCACGGAACGTAACAAGGGGTATAGTGAGCCTGAACACCCCACAGGTGTTTGATGAATTTTCATAAAATTTGGATGGGAAAATAAAAAATAAAAAAATGTTTTCACTAAAATGCTGGTGTTACCCTAAATTTTTCATTTTCACAAGGGAAAATAGGAAAAAAGCCCCCCAAAATTTGTAACCCCATTTCCTCTGAGTAAGAACATACCCCATATGTGGATGTAAAGTGCTCGGCAGGCGCACTACAATGCTCAGAAGAGAAGGAGCGCCATTGGGATTTTGAAGAGAAAATGTGTCCGGAATTGAAGGCCACATGAGTTTATAATGCCAGAAGACTGGACCCCCCCCCACATGTGACCCCATTTTGGAAACTACACCCCTCGTGTAATGTAATAAGGGGTACAGTGAGCATTTACGCCCCACGTGTGTCTGACAGATTTTTGGAACAGTGGTCCGTGAAAATGAAAAATTTTATTTTTCATTTGCACAGTCCACTGTTCCAAAGATCTGTCAAACGCCAGTGGGGTGTAAATACTCACTGCACCCCTTAATAAATTCTGTGAGGGGTGTAGTTTCCAAAATGGGGTCACATGTGATGGAGTCCACTGTTCTGGCACCACAGGGGGCTTTGTAAACGCACATGGCTCCTGACTACCATTCCAAACGAATTATCTTTCCAAAAGCTAAATGGCGCTCCTCCTCTTCTGAGCATTGTATTTCACCCGCAGAGCATTTTAAGTACTAACATGGGGTATTTCCATACTCAGAGGAGATGGGGTTACAAATTTTGGGGGGCATTCTCTCCCATAACCCTTTGTAAAAATTGTAAATTTGGGGAAGAAACTGCACTTTAGTGGAAATATTTTTGTCAAACACCTGCGTTTAGTTAGGGTTACTGGACCCCTTGTTACGTGCCTTGAGGGGTGTAGTTTCCAAAATGGTATTCCATGTGGTGTTTTCTGCTGTTCTGGCACCATAGGGGCTTCCTAAATGTGACATGCCCCCCAAAAACCATTTCAGCAAAATTCACTCCAAAATCCCATTGTCGCTCCTTCCCTTCTGAGCCCTCTACTGCGCCCGCTGAACACTTGACATACACATATGAGGTATTTCCATACATTTGGAGGCTTTTTCTCCTATAACCACTTGTAAAAATTCAAAAACTGGGTCTACAAGAACATGCGAGTGTAAAAAATGAAGATTTTGAATTTTCTCCTTCACTTTGCTGCTATTCCTGTGAAACACCTAAAGGGTTAACAAACTTACTGAATGTCATTATGGATACTTTGAGGGTGCAGTTTTTATAATTGGGTCATTTGTGGGGTATTTCTAATAGGAAGGCCCTTAAAATCCACTTCAAACCTGAACTGGTCCCTGAAAAATTCCGATTTTGAAAATTTTGTAAAAAATTGGAAAATTGCTGCTGAACTTTGAAGCCCTCTGATGTCTTCCAAAAGTAAAAACATGTCAACTTTATGATGCAAATATAAAGTAGACATATTGTATTTGTGAATCAATATATAATTTATATGGAATGTCTATTTTCCTTACAAGCAGAGAGCTTCAAATTTAGAAAAATGCTAAATTTTCAAATTTTTCATCAAATTTGGGAATTTTTCACCAAGAAATGATGCAAGTATCGACAAAAATTTACCACTACCATAAAGTAGAATATGTCACGAAAAAACTATCTCAGAATCAAATTTATAAGTAAAAGAATCCCAGAGTTATTAATGCTTAAAGTGACAGTGGTCAGATTTGCAAAAAAATGCTCCCGTCCTTAGGGTTATAATGGGCTCCGTCCCCAAGGGGTTAAGCATTAATAACTCTGCGATGCTTTTACTTTTCATTGTGATTACGAGTTAGTTTTTTCGTGACATATTCTACTTTATGTTAGTGGTAAATTTTTGTCGATACTTGAATCATTTCTTGGTGAAAAATTTCAAAATTTTATGAAAAATGTTTTAAACTTTTACATTTCTTAAACTTTGAAACCCAAATAAATTATATATTGATTCACATATACAATATGTATAATTTATGTTTGCATCATAAAGTTGACATGTTTTTACTTTTGGAAGACATCAGTGGGCTTCAAAGTTCAGCAGCTATTTTCCAATTTTTCAAAAAATTTGGGGTGCGTTCCCACAGGGCGTATACGCAGCGTATTTGACGCTGCGCAAAATGTATGGCAGCAGCGGGAAATACGCTGCGTATCCCTTGCTCACTATACACACAGGGCTTTCCGGCGGCAGCCCTATGTGTGTAGTGAGTTTTGGAGGCGGAGCCGCGCGTCACAGACACGCCGGCACACGGCCCCGCCTCCAAAACTCACTACACACATAGGGCTGCCGCCGGAAAGCCCTATGTGTATAGTGAGCAAGGGATACGCAGCGTATTTCCCGCTGCTGCCATACATTTTGCGCAGCGTCAAATACGCTGCGTATACGCCCTGTGGGAACGCACCCTTAAAGTGGATTTGAAGGGCCTTTATATTAGAAATCCCCCATAAATTACCCCATTATAAAAACTGCACCCCTCATATATGCAAAATGACATTCAGAAAGTGTGTGTTCACCCTTTAGGTGTTTCACAGGAATAGCAGCAAAATGAAGGAGAAAAATCCAAATCTTCATTTTTTACATTTGCATGTTCTTGTAGACCCATTTTTTTTTATTTTTACAAGGGGTAAAAGGAGAGAAATCACCCTAAAATTTGTAACCAAATTTCACTAGAGTATGGAAATACCTAAGTTCTAAGTGTTAAAGGGGTACTCCGCCCCAATCCAAAGGATAGGGGATAAGATGTCAGATTGCCGTGGTCCCACTGCTGGGGACCCCTGGGATCTCCGCTGCGGCGCCCCGCTATCATTACTGCGAAGAGCACACTCGCTCTGTGCGTAATGACCGGCGATACAGGGGCTGAAGCATTGTGATGTCACGGCTCCGCCCCCTCGGGATGTCACGGACCACCCCCTTAACCCCTTAAGGACCAAGGGCATACAGGTACGCCTTTGCTCCCTGGTACTTAAGGACCAAGGGCGTACCTGTACGCCTGTGGGAATTTCGGTCCCCGCCGCGCGCCGGGCGGGGACCGGACCGGGGTGGCTGCTGATATCTATCAGCAGACACCCCGCGCAAATGCCCAGGGGGGTCATCAGAATTCACACTTGTAAAAATTCAAAAACTGGGTCTACAAGAACATGCGAGTGTAAAAAATGAAGATTTTGAATTTTCTCCTTCACTTTGCTGCTATTCCTGTGAAACACCTAAAGGGTTAACAAACTTACTGAATGTCATTATGGATACTTTGAGGGTGCAGTTTTTATAATTGGGTCATTTGTGGGGTATTTCTAATAGGAAGGCCCTTAAAATCCACTTCAAACCTGAACTGGTCCCTGAAAAATTCCGATTTTGAAAATTTTGTAAAAAATTGGAAAATTGCTGCTGAAAACAGCAGGCACCCCGCGCAAATGCCCAGGGGGGTCATCAGAATTCACACTTGCGATTTGCGGCTATTCCGGGTCATACGGGTCTATAGTCGGTGACCTGGAAAATAAAGGGGATTGCGGATGTCCTAGACACCCACGATCCCCTTGAAGCAATAGGAGTGAGGTGGCAGGGGTGCCACCCCTCCTATCTCTGCTATTGGTGGTCTAGACGCGACCACCAATAGCAGATCGGGGGCAGGGGGCTTTACTTTCGGTTTCCCCGTTCTGCCCACCCACAATAGGCGGGGCAGGACGGGGAAACCGACAGGGACCGGCGCCGAAGATCCACTTACTCATCGGCAACGGCAGCGGGTGACGATCAGCGCCGGCAGCAGGCAGCGATCGGCGGAAGAGGACGGCGACGCAGCTCCCTGGATCCGACGGAAGCCGGTGAGTTACTTAGCAAAATCACTATAGTGGTTTCTAAACTGTATCCATCCAGATGTTGCAAAACTACAACTCCCGGCATGCCCAGAGAGCTGTTTAGGCATGCTGGGAGTTGCAGTTTTGCAACAGCTGGAGGCCTACAGTTTAAGACCACTGCACAGTGATCTCTATACTGTGCACCTCCAGATCTTGCAAAACTACAACTGATAGCATGCCCACACAGCAGTTTGCTGTCTGGGCATGCTGGGAGTTGTAGTTTTGCAACATCTGGAGGTCCACAGTTTGGAGACCACTGTGCAGTCGTCTCTAAACTATAGCTCTCCAGATGTTGCAAAACTGCAACTCCCAGCATGCCTAAACAGCAAACAGCTATCTCTGCATGCTGGGAGTTGTAGTTGCGATCCTTGCAGCTGTTGCATAACTACATCTCCCAGCATGCCCTTCGGCAATCAGTACATGCTGGGAGTTGTAGTTTTGCAACAACTGGAGGCACACTGGTTGGAAAATACTGAGTTAGGTAACAGAACCTAACTGAAGATTTCCCAACCAGTGTGCCTCCAGCTGTTGCAAAAGTACAACTCCCAGCATGCACGGTCTGTCAGTACATGCTGGGAGTTGTAGTTTTGAAACAGCTGGAGGTTTGCCCCCCCATGTGAACGTACAGGGTACATTCACACTGGCGGGTTTACAGTAAGTTTACTACTTCAAGTATGAGCTGCGGCAAATTTTTCGCCGCAGCGTAAACTCCTAGCGGTAAATTCACTGCAAACCTCCGCCAGTGTGAACGTACCCTAAAAACACTACACTAACACATAATAAAGGGTAAAACACTACATATACCCCCCCCCCCCTTACACTGTCCCCCCAATAAAAATAAAAAATGTATTGTACGGCAGTGTTTCCAAAACAGAGCCTCCAGCTGTTGCAAAACAACAACTCACAGCATTTCCGGACAGCCACTGACTGGGAGTTTAGCAACAGCTGGAGGCACCCTGTTTGGGAATCACTGGCGTAGAATACCCCTATGTCCACCCCTGTGCAATCCCTATTTTAGTCCTCAAATGCGCATGGCGCTCTCTCACTTCAGAGGCCTGTCGTATTTCAAGGAAACAGTTTAGTGCCACATATGGGGTATCTCCGTATTTGGGAGAAATTGCACTACTAATTTTGGGGGCTTTTTTTCGTTTTACCCCTTATGAAAAAGAAAAGTTGGGGTCTACACCAGCCTGTTAGTGTATAAAATTTTTTTTTTTTACACTAACATGCTGGTGTTGTCCTTTACCTTTTATTTTCACGAGAGGTAAAAGGAAAAAAAAAATTTGTAACGCAATTTCTCCTGAGTACGGAAATACCCCATATGTGGGCATAAAATGTTCTGCGGATGCACAACAAGGCTCAGGAGTGAGAGCGCACCATGTACATTTGAGGCCTAAATTGGTGATTTGCACAGGGGTGGCAGATTTTACAGCGGTTCTGACATAAACCCAAAAAAATAAATCCCACATGTGACTCCATTTTTGAAACGACACCCCTCACGGAACGTAACAAGGGGTATAGTGAGCCTTAACACCCCACAGGTGTTTGACGAATTTTCATTAAAGTTGGATGGGAAAATGAAAAAAAAAAAAATTTTTCACTAAAATGCTGGTGTCACCCTAAATTTTTCATTTTCACAAGGGAAAATAGGAAAAAAAGCCCGCCAAAATTTGTAACCCCATTTCTTCTGAGTAAGAACATACCCCATATGTGGATGTACAGTGCTCTATGAGTGCACTACAATGCTCAGAAGAGAAGGAGCGCCATTGGGATTTTGAAGAGAAAATTTGTCCGGAATTGAAGGCCACTTGTGTTTACAAAGCCCCCATGGTACCAGAACAATGGACCCCCCCACATGTGACCCCATTTTGGAAACGACACCCCTCATGTAATGTAATAAGGGGTACAGTGAGCATTTATGTCCCACAGGTGTCTGACAGATTTTTGGAACAGTGATCCGTGAAAATGAAAAATATAATTTTCCATTTGCACAGCCCACTGTTCCAAAGATCTGTCAAATGCCAGTGGGGTGTAAATGCTCACTGCACCACTTATTAAATTCTGTGAGGGGTTTAGTTTCCAAAATAGGGTCACATGTGGGGGGGTCCACTGTTCTGGCACCACGGGGGGCTTTGTAAATGCACATGGCCCCTGACTACCATTCCAAACAAATTCTCTTTCCAAAAGCTCAAAGGTGCTCCTCCTCTTCTGAGCATTGTAGTTCGCCCGTAGTGCACTTCAGGTCAACTTATGGGGTACCTCCATACTCAGAAGAGATGAGGTTACAAATTTTGGGGGTATTTTCTGCTATTAACCCTTGCAAAAATGTGAAATTTGGGGGGAAACACACATTTTAGTGAAAAAAACATTTTTTTTTTACATATGCAAAAGTCGTGAAACACCTGTGGGGTATTAAGGCTCACTTAAATCCTTGTTACGTTCCTCAAGGGGTCTAGTTTCCAAAATGGTATGCCATGTGTTTTTTTTTTGCTGTTCTGGCACCATAGGGGCTTCCAAAATGCGACATACCCCCCAAAAACCATTTCTGAAAAACGTACTTTCCAAAATCCCCTTGTCGCTCCTTCGCTTCTGAGCCCTCTACCGAACAATTTACATAGAGATATGAGGTATGTCCTTACTCGAGAGAAATTGGGCTACAAATATAAGTATACATTTTCTCCTTTTACCCCTTGTAAAAATTCAAAAATTGGGTTTACAAGAACAAGCGAGTGTAAAAAATGAAGATTGTGAATTTTTTCCTTCACTTTGCTGCTATTCCTGTGAAACACCTAAAGGGTTAAAACACTTACTAAATGTCATTTTGAATAATTTGGGGGGGTGCAGTTTTTATAATGGGGTCATTTGTGGGGTATTTCTAATATGAAAACCCTTCAAATAAACTTCAAACCTGAACTGGTCCCTGAAAAATAGTGAGTTTGAAAATTTTTGAAAAATTGGAAAATTGCTGCTGAACTTTGAAGCCCTCTGATGTCTTCCAAAAGTAAAAATACGTCAATTTTATGATTCAAACATAAAGTAGACATATTGGAAATGTGAATAATTTTTTTTTTTTGGGAATATCCATTTTCCTTACAAGCAGAGAGCTTCAAAGCTAGAAAAATGCAAAATTTTCAAATTTTTCATCAAATTTGGGGATTTTTCACCATGAAAGGATGCAAGTTACCACAAAAGTTTACCACTATGTTAAAGTAGAATATGTAACGAAAAAACAATCTCGGAATCAGAAAAACAACTAAAAGCATTCCAGAGTTATTAATGTTTAAAGTGACAGTGGTCAGATGTGCAAAAAACGCTCTGGTCCTAAGGTGTAAAATGGCCTGGTCCTTAAGGGGTTTAATGCAAGTCTGTGTGAGGGGGGTGTGATGGCCGCCACGCCCCCTCCCATAGACTTTGTATTGAGGGGGCGGGCAATGACATCATGAGGGGCGGAGCCGTGACGTAACGATGCTCCGGCCCCTGTATTGCCCGTCATTACGCACAGAGCGAGTTTGCGCTGTGTAGTAATGATAGCGGGGTGCCGCAGCAGAGATCCCGGGGGTCCCCAGCAGCGGAACCCCGGCGATCTGACATCTTATCCGCTATCTTTTGGATAGGGGATAAGATGCTAGGGGCAGAATACCCCTTTAAGTGCTCTGTAGGCGCACTAGAGGGCTCAGAAGAGAAGGAGCAACAATAGGATTTGGAGAGTAAGTTTCTCTGAAATGGTTTTTGGGGGGGCATGTCACATTTAGGAAGCCCCTGTGGTGCCAGAACAGCAAAAAAAGGAACCCCTCAAGGAATGTAGCAAGGGGTACAGTGAGCCTTTACACCCCACAGGTGTTTTATTACTTTTTGTTAGAGTTGGATGTGTAAAGAATTTTTTTTTTCACTTAAATGCTGTTTGCCCCCCCCCCCCCCCCAAATGTTACATTTTTACAAGGGGTAATAGGAGAAATTGCCCCCAAAATTTGTAACGCAATTTCTCCCGAGTACGGAAACACCCCATATGTGGCACTAAACTGTTGCTTTGAAATACGACAGGGCTCCAAAGCGAGAGAGTGCCATGCGCATTTGAGGCCTAATTTGGGGATTTGCATCCGCCACCAAAATACGCTATGGCAGTGTTTCCCAAACAGGGTGCCTCCAGCTGTTGCAAAACTCCAAGCATGCCTTCACAGTCGGTGGCTGTCCGGCAATACTGGGAGTTGTGCAGAGGCTCCGTCTTGGAAACAGTGACGTTTGAGAGGTTTTTTATTTTTTTTTTATTGGGGGGGGGGGGGGGGGGGGTGTTACTGTGTAGGGATATGTGTATATGTAGTGTCTTACTTTTTATTTTGTGAAGGTATAGTGTAGTGTTTTTAGGGTACATTCACATGGGCGGGGGTTTACAGCGTTTACAGGTATACAGAAAATTTGCCACAGCACAAGCTTGATGCGGTAACTCACTGTAAGAACCCGCCTGTGCGAATGTACCCTATACATTCACATGGGAGGGGGGGGGGAAGGGAACCTCCAGCTGTTGCAAAAGTACAAC
Source organism: Hyla sarda (assembly GCF_029499605.1). Taxonomy (NCBI): domain Eukaryota; kingdom Metazoa; phylum Chordata; class Amphibia; order Anura; family Hylidae; genus Hyla; species Hyla sarda. Next base: position 44,259,948 of record NC_079194.1, on the reverse strand, counting down.
TCTCAGCATGCCCTTTGGTTTTCCGTGCATGCTGGGAGTTGCAGTAAAGCAACAGCTGGAGGCACACTGGTTGCAAAACATAAATTGTTACTTAACTGTGTTTTGCCACCAGTGTGCCTACAGATATTCCAAAACTTAAACTCCCAGCATGTATGGTCTGTCAGTGCATGCTGGGAGTTGTAGTTTGGAACAGCTGGAGGCACACTGGTTGCAAAACACTGAGTTAGGTAACAAACTTTGTGTTTCACAACCAGTTTGACTTCAGCTGTTGCAAAACTACAACTCTCAGCATGTATTGACATCTGAAGGGCATGCTGGAAGCTGTAGTTATGCAACAGCTGGAGGCACACTACTACATCGCCAAACATGTCCTTTGGTTGTTTGTGCATGCTGGTTGTTGCAGTTATTCATAGAAAAATAGTGCCAGCACGATATACTTATTAAAAACACATATATCTTCATGTATACGGGAAAGACTATGACAAGTCTGCAGGTCTAGATTTTACATCTAGCCTGATTGTTATCAGTAATTAATATAAATATTAATTACCTGTTTCGTGGTTCCTTTCTTGCAGCTGACGGGGGTATATATCACGTTCACCTTTCCACCGGGCATCAGTCATCTGTAAAAAAGACACAGGTAAGATAACATGCTCCTGATACATGCTACAGATGCTAATATATATAACACTCTAGGGCCAGAACTACTTATCTCAGGAATTATGGAAAAAGGAGTGTAAAAAGGAACTTAATATATAATGTATATTTTTGTAAAATATTTTATCTAAATGTTTTATACAATATACAACAGTTAATCAAAAAATGGTAATGTAGGCCTCTGTACACTCCTCTACACTCCTCTGTTACCCATGTACACTCCTCTACACCCCTCTGTCACCCATGTACACTCCTCTACACCCCTCTGGCACGCATGTACACTCCTCTACACCCCTCTGTCACCCATGTTCACCCCTCTACACCCATCTGTTACCCATTTACACTCCTCTAAGCTCCTCCGTCACCCATGTACACTCCTCTACACCCCTCTATCACCAATGTACACCCCTACACCCTTCTGTTATCCATGTATACTACTCTGCACTCCTCTGTCACCCACGTACACTCCTCTACACCCCCAACACCTCTCTGTCACCAATGTACACCACTCTGTCACCCCCTACGCCCCCTTTCACCCATTTACGCCAATCTATCACTCATATACACTCCTCTAAACCACTCTGCCACCAATGTACACATCTCTACACCCCCAACACCCCTCTGTCACCTATGTACACCCTTCTATCACCCCATACACCCCTCTTTCACCCCCTACGTCCCCCTATCACCCATGTACACTACTCTACGATCCTCTTTCACCCATGTACACTCCTCTACACCCCTCTGTCACCCATGTACACTCCTCTACACCCCTCTGTCACCCATGTACACTCCTCTACACCTCTCTGTCACCCATGTACACTCCTCTACACCGCTCTGTCACCCATGTACACCCCTCTACACCCATCTGTTACCCATTTACACTCCTCTAAGCTCCTCCGTCACCCATGTACACTCCTCTACACCCCTCTATAACCAATGTACACCCCTACACCCTTCTGTTATCCATGTATACTACTCTGCGCTGCTCTGTCACCCACGTACACTCCTCTACACCCCCAACACCTCTCTGTCACCAATGTACATCACTCTGTCACCCCTTACGCCCCCTTTCACCCATTTACACCCATCTATCACTCATATACACTCCTCTGAACCACTCTGCCACCCACGTACACACCTCTACACCCCCAACACCCCTCTGTCACCTATGTACACCCCTCTATCACCCCGTACACCCCTCTTTCACCCCCTACGTCCCCTTATCACCCATGTACACTACTCTACGATCCTCTGTCACCCATGTACACTCCTCTACACCCCTCTGACACCACTCCTCTGTTACCATGTACACTCCTCTACGCTCCTCTATCACCCATGTACACTCCTCTACACACCCAACACCTCTCTGTCACCCATGTACACTCCTCTGTTACTCCCTACGCCCACTGTCACCCATGTACATCCATCTATCACCCATGTACACTCCTCGACACTCCTGTTACCCATGTTCACCTTTCTGCTACCTTTTTACTCGTCAAATTTGAAATGTTCCTAATCTCTGTACCTGAGATATGGTTGTGTTATATATAAAGCTGTCCATAGACGATATACTTATTAAATATATACTTATTAAAAACACATATATCTTCATGTATACGGGAAAGACTATGACATGTCTGCAGGTCTAGATTTTACATCTAGCCTGATTGTTATCAGTAATTAATATAAATATTAATTACCTGTTTCGTGGTTCCTTTCTTGCAGCTGACGGGGGTATATGACACGCTCACCTTTTCACCGGGCATTAGTCCTCTGTAAAAAAGACACAGGTATGATAACATGTTCCTGATACATGCTACAGACGCTAATTTATATAACACTCTAGGGCCAGAACTACTTATCTCAGGAATTATAGAAAAAGGGGGGGAAAAAGGAACTTAAAATATAATGTATATTTTTGTAATATATTTTATCTAAATGTTTTATATAATATACAACAGTTAATCAAGTAATGGTAATGTAGGCCTCTGTACACTCCTCTTCACTACTCTGTTACCCATGTACACTCCTCTACACCCCTCTGTCACCCATGTACACTACTCTACACCCCTCTGTCACCCATGTACACTCCTCTACACCCCTCTGTCACCCATGTACACTCCTCTACACCGCTCTGTCACCCATGTACACCACTCTACACCCATCTGTTACCCATGTGCACTCCTGAAAGCTCCTCCGTCACCCATGTACACTCCTCTACACCCTTCTATCACCAATGTACACCCCTACACCCTTCTGTTATCCATGTATACTACTCTGCGCTCCTCTGCCACCCACGTACACTCCTCTACACCCCCAACACCTCTCTGTCACCAATGTACACCACTCTGTCACCCCCTACGCCCCCTTTCACCCATTTACACCCATCTATCACTCATATACACTCCTCTGAACCACTCTGCCACCCATGTACACATCTCTACACCCCCAACACCCCTCTGTCACCTACGTACACTCCTCTACACCGCTCTGTCACCCATGTACACCCCTCTACACCCATCTGTTACCCATTTACACTCCTCTAAGCTCCTCCGTCACCAATGTACACTCCTCTACACCCCTCTATCACCAATGTACACCCCTACACCCTTCTGTTATCCATGTATACTACTCTGCGCTCCTCTGTCAACCACGTACACTCCTCTACACCCCCAACACCTCTCTGTCACCAATGTACACCACTTTGTCACCCCCTACGCCCCGTTTGACCCATTTACACCCATCTATCACTCATATACACTCCTCTGAACCACTCTGCCACCCACGTACACACCTCTACACCCCCAACACCCCTCTGTCACCCATGTACACCCCGCTATCACCCCGTACACCCCTCTTTCACCCCCTACGTCCCCTTGTCACCCATGTACACTACTCTACGATCCTCTGTCACCCATGTACACTCCTCTACACCCCTCTGACACCACTCCTCTGTTACCATGTACACTCCTCTACGCTCCTCTATCACCCATGTACAGTCCTCTACACACCCTACACCTCTCTGTCACCCATGTACACCCCTCTGTTACTCCCTACGCCCACTGTCACCCATGTACACCCATCTATCACCCATGTACACTCCTCGACACTCCTGTTACCCATGTTCACCTTTCTGCTACCTTTTTACTCGTCAAATTTGGAATGTTCCTAATCTCTGTACCTGAGATATGGTTGTGTTATATATAAAGCTGTCCATAGACGATATACTTATTAAAGATATACTTATTAAAAACACATATATCTTCATGTATACGGGAAAGACTATGACAAGTCTGCAGGTCTAGATTTTACATCTAGCCTGATTGTTATCAGTAATTAATATAAATATTAATTACCTGTTTCGTGGTTCCTTTCTTGCAGCTGACGGGGGTATATATCACGTTCACCTTTCCACCGGGCATCAGTCATCTGTAAAAAAGACACAGGTAAGATAACATGCTCCTGATACATGCTACAGATGCTAATATATATAACACTCTAGGGCCAGAACTACTTATCTCAGGAATTATGGAAAAAGGAGTGGAAAAAGGAACTTAATATATAATGTATATTTTTGTAAAATATTTTATCTAAATGTTTTATACAATATACAACAGTTAATCAAAAAATGGTAATGTAGGCCTCTGTACACTCCTCTACACTCCTCTGTTACCCATGTACACTCCTCTACACCCCTCTGTCACCCATGTACACTCCTCTACACCCCTCTGGCACGCATGTACACTCCTCTACACCCCTCTGTCACCCATGTTCACCCCTCTACACCCATCTGTTACCCATTTACACTCCTCTAAGCTCCTCCGTCACCCATGTACACTCCTCTACACCCCTCTATCACCAATGTACACCCCTACACCCTTCTGTTATCCATGTATACTACTCTGCACTCCTCTGTCACCCACGTACACTCCTCTACACCCCCAACACCTCTCTGTCACCAATATACACCACTCTGTCACCCCCTACGCCCCCTTTCACCCATTTACGCCAATCTATCACTCATATACACTCCTCTAAACCACTCTGCCACCAATGTACACATCTCTACACCCCCAACACCCCTCTGTCACCTATGTACACCCTTCTATCACCCCATACACCCCTCTTTCACCCCCTACGTCCCCCTATCACCCATGTACACTACTCTACGATCCTCTTTCACCCATGTACACTCCTCTACACCCCTCTGTCACCCATGTACACTCCTCTACACCCCTCTGTCACCCATGTACACTCCTCTACACCTCTCTGTCACCCATGTACACTCCTCTACACCGCTCTGTCACCCATGTACACCCCTCTACACCCATCTGTTACCCATTTACACTCCTCTAAGCTCCTCCGTCACCCATGTACACTCCTCTACACCCCTCTATAACCAATGTACACCCCTACACCCTTCTGTTATCCATGTATACTACTCTGCACTCCTCTGTCACCCACGTACACTCCTCTACACCCCCAACACCTCTCTGTCACCAATGTACATCACTCTGTCACCCCTTACGCCCCCTTTCACCCATTTACACCCATCTATCACTCATATACACTCCTCTGAACCACTCTGCCACCCACGTACACACCTCTACACCCCCAACACCCCTCTGTCACCTATGTACACCCCTCTATCACCCCGTACACCCCTCTTTCACCCCCTATGTCCCCTTATCACCCATGTACACTACTCTACGATCCTCTGTCACCCATGTACACTCCTCTACACCCCTCTGACACCACTCCTCTGTTACCATGTACACTCCTCTACGCTCCTCTATCACCCATGTACACTCCTCTACACACCCAACACCTCTCTGTCACCCATGTACACTCCTCTGTTACTCCCTACGCCCACTGTCACCCATGTACATCCATCTATCACCCATGTACACTCCTCGACACTCCTGTTACCCATGTTCACCTTTCTGCTACCTTTTTACTCGTCAAATTTGGAATGTTCCTAATCTCTGTACCTGAGATATGGTTGTGTTATATATAAAGCTGTCCATAGACGATATACTTATTAAATATATACTTATTAAAAACACATATATCTTCATGTATACGGGAAAGACTATGACATGTCTGCAGGTCTAGATTTTACATCTAGCCTGATTGTTATCAGTAATTAATATAAATATTAATTACCTGTTTCGTGGTTCCTTTCTTGCAGCTGACGGGGGTATATGACACGCTCACCTTTTCACCGGGCATTAGTCCTCTATAAAAAAGACACAGGTATGATAACATGTTCCTGATACATGCTACAGACGCTAATTTATATAACACTCTAGGGCCAGAACTACTTATCTCAGGAATTATAGAAAAAGGGGGGGAAAAAGGAACTTAAAATATAATGTATATTTTTGTAATATATTTTATCTAAATGTTTTATATAATATACAACAGTTAATCAAGTAATGGTAATGTAGGCCTCTGTACACTCCTCTTCACTACTCTGTTACCCATGTACACTCCTCTACACCCCTCTGTCACCCATGTACACTACTCTACACCCCTCTGTCACCCATGTACACTCCTCTACACCCCTCTGTCACCCATGTACACTCCTCTACACCGCTCTGTCACCCATGTACACCACTCTACACCCATCTGTTACCCATGTGCACTCCTGAAAGCTCCTCCGTCACCCATGTACACTCCTCTACACCCTTCTATCACCAATGTACACCCCTACACCCTTCTGTTATCCATGTATACTACTCTGCGCTCCTCTGCCACCCACGTACACTCCTCTACACCCCCAACACCTCTCTGTCACCAATGTACACCACTCTGTCACCCCCTACGCCCCCTTTCACCCATTTACACCCATCTATCACTCATATACACTCCTCTGAACCACTCTGCCACCCATGTACACATCTCTACACCCCCAACACCCCTCTGTCACCTACGTACACTCCTCTACACCGCTCTGTCACCCATGTACACCCCTCTACACCCATCTGTTACCCATTTACACTCCTCTAAGCTCCTCCGTCACCAATGTACACTCCTCTACACCCCTCTATCACCAATGTACACCCCTACACCCTTCTGTTATCCATGTATACTACTCTGCGCTCCTCTGTCACCCACGTACACTCCTCTACACCCCCAACACCTCTCTGTCACCAATGTACACCACTTTGTCACCCCCTACGCCCCCTTTGACCCATTTACACCCATCTATCACTCATATACACTCCTCTGAACCACTCTGCCACCCACGTACACACCTCTACACCCCCAACACCCCTCTGTCACCCATGTACACCGCTCTATCACCCCGTACACCCCTCTTTCACCCCCTACGTCCCCTTGTCACCCATGTACACTACTCTACGATCCTCTGTCACCCATGTACACTCCTCTACACCCCTCTGACACCACTCCTCTGTTACCATGTACACTCCTCTACGCTCCTCTATCACCCATGTACAGTCCTCTACACACCCTACACCTCTCTGTCACCCATGTACACCCCTCTGTTACTCCCTACGCCCACTGTCACCCATGTACACCCATCTATCACCCATGTACACTCCTCGACACTCCTGTTACCCATGTTCACCTTTCTGCTACCTTTTTACTCGTCAAATTTGGAATGTTCCTAATCTCTGTACCTGAGATATGGTTGTGTTATATATAAAGCTGTCCATAGACGATATACTTATTAAAGATATACTTATTAAAAACACATATATCTTCATGTATACGGGAAAGACTATGACATGTCTGCAGGTCTAGATTTTACATCTAGCCTGATTGTTATCAGTAATTAATATAAATATTAATTACCTGTTTCGTGGTTCCTTTCTTGCAGCTGACGGGGGTATATGACACGCTCACCTTTTCACTGGGCATTAGTCCTCTGTAAAAAAGACACAGGTATGATAACATGTTCCTGATACATGCTACAGACGCTAATATATATAACACTCTAGGGCCAGAACTACTTATCTCAGGAATTATAGAAAAAGGAGGGGAAAAAGGAACTTAAAATATAATGTATATTTTTGTAATATATTTTATCTAAATGTTTTATATAATATACAACAGTTAATCAAGTAATGGTAATGTAGGCCTCTGTACACTCCTCTTCACTACTCTGTTACCCATGTACACTCCTCTACACCCCTCTGTCACCCATGTACACTACTCTACACCCCTCTGTCACCCATGTACACTCCTCTACACCCCTCTGTCACCCATGTACACTCCTCTACACTGCTCTGTCACCCATGTACACCCCTCTACACCCATCTGTTACCCATGTACACTCCTCAAAGCTCCTCCGTCACCCATGTACACTCCTCTACACCCTTCTATCACCAATGTACACCCCTACACCCTTCTGTTATCCATGTATACTACTCTGCGCTCCTCTGCCACCCACGTACACTCCTCTACACCCCCAAAACCTCTCTGTCACCAATGTACACCACTCTCTCACCCCCTACGCCCCCTTTCACCCATTTACACCCATCTAACACTCATATACACTCCTCTAAACCACTCTGCCACCCATGTACACATCTCTACACCCCCAACAACCCTCTGTCACCTACATACACCCTTCTATCACCCCGTACACCCCTATTTCACCTTTACGTCCCCCTGTCACCCATGTACACTACTCTACACCCCTCTGTCACCCATGTACACTCCTCTACACCCCTCTGTCACCCATGTACACTCCTCTACACCGCTGTCACCCATGTACACCCCTCTACACCCATCTGTTACCCATTTACACTCCTCTAAGCTCCTCCGTCACCCATGTACACTCCTCTACACCCCTCTATCACCAATGTACACCCCTACACCCTTCTGTTATCCATGTATACTACTCTGCGCTCCTCTGTCACCCACGTACACTCCTCTACACCCCCAACACCTCTCTGTCACCAATGTACACCACTCTGTCACCCCCTACGCCCCCTTTCACCCATTTACACCCATCTATCACTCATATACACTCCTCTGAACCACTCTGCCACCCACGTACACACCTCTACACCCCCAACACCCCTCTGTCACCTATGTACACCCCTCTATCACCCCGTACACCCCTCTTTCACCCCCTACGTCCCCTTGTCACCCATGTACACTACTCTACGATCCTCTGTCACCCATGTACACTCCTCTGACACCACTCCTCTGTTACCATGTACACTCCTCTACGCTCCTCTATCACCCATGTACACTCCTCTACACACCCAACACCTCTCTGTCACCCATGTACACCCCTCTGTTACTCCCTACACCCACTGTCACCCATGTACACCCATCTATCACCCATGTACACTCCTCGACACTCCTGTTACCCATGTTCACCTTTCTGCTACCTTTTTACTCGTCAAATTTGGAATGTTCCTAATCTCTGTACCTGAGATATGGTTGTGTTATATATAAAGCTGTCCATAGACGATATACTTATTAAATATATACTTATTAAAAACACATATATCTTCATGTATACGGGAAAGACTATGACATGTCTGCAGGTCTAGATTTTACATCTAGCCTGATTGTTATCAGTAATTAATATAAATATTAATTACCTGTTTCGTGGTTCCTTTCTTGCAGCTGACGGGGGTATATGACACGCTCACCTTTTCACCGGGCATTAGTCCTCTGTAAAAAAGACACAGGTATGATAACATGTTCCTGATACATGCTACAGACGCTAATTTATATAACACTCTAGGGCCAGAACTACTTATCTCAGGAATTATAGAAAAAGGGGGGGAAAAAGGAACTTAAAATATAATGTATATTTTTGTAATATATTTTATCTAAATGTTTTATATAATATACAACAGTTAATCAAGTAATGGTAATGTAGGCCTCTGTACACTCCTCTTCACTACTCTGTTACCCATGTACACTCCTCTACACCCCTCTGTAACCCATGTACACTACTCTACACCCCTCTGTCACCCATATACACTCCTCTACACCCCTCTGTCACCCATGTACACTCCTCTACACCGCTCTGTCACCCATGTACACCCCTCTACACCCATCTGTTACCCATGAACACTCCTCAAAGCTCCTCCGTCACCCATGTACACTCCTCTACACCCTTCTATCACCAATGTACACCCCTACACCCTTCTGTTATCCATGTATACTACTCTGCGCTCCTCTGCCACCCACGTACACTCCTCTACACCCCCAACACCTCTCTGTCACCAATGTACACCACTCTCTCACCCCCTACGCCCCCTTTCACCCATTTACACCCATCTAACACTCATATACACTCCTCTAAACCACTCTGCCACCCATGTACACATCTCTACACCCCCAACACTCCTCTGTCACCTACATACACCCTTCTATCACCCCGTACACCCCTATTTCACCCCTACGTCCCCCTGTCACCCATGTACACTACTCTACACCCCTCTGTCACCCATGTACACTCCTCTACACCCCTCTGTCACCCATGTACACTCCTCTACACCGCTGTCACCCATGTACACCCCTCTACACCCATCTGTTACCCATTTACACTCCTCTAAGCTCCTCCGTCACCCATGTACACTCCTCTACACCCCTCTATCACCAATGTACACCCCTACACCCTTCTGTTATCCATGTATACTACTCTGCGCTCCTCTGTCACCCACGTACACTCCTCTACACCCCCAACACCTCTCTGTCACCAATGTACACCACTTTGTCACCCCCTACGCCCCCTTTCACCCATTTACACCCATCTATCACTCATATACACTCCCCTGAACCACTCTGCCACCCACGTACACACCTCTACACCCCCAACACCCCTCTGTCACCTATGTACACCCCTCTATCACCCCGTACACCCCTCTTTCACCCCCTACGTCCCCTTGTCACCCATGTACACTACTCTACGATCCTCTGTCACCCATGTACACTCCTCTGACACCACTCCTCTGTTACCATGTACACTCCTCTACGCTCCTCTATCACCCATGTACACTCCTCTACACACCCAACACCTCTCTGTCACCCATGTACACCGCTCTGTTACTCCCTACACCCACTGTCACCCATGTACACCCATCTATCACTCATATACACTCCTCTGAACCACTCTGCCACCCACGTACACACCTCTACACCCCCAACACCCCTCTGTCACTCATGTACACCCCTCTATCACCCCGTACACCCCTCTTTCACCCCCTACGTCCCCTTGTCACCCATGTACACTACTCTACGATCCTCTGTCACCCATGTACACTCCTCTACACCCCTCTGACACCACTCCTCTGTTACCATGTACACTCCTCTACGCTCCTCTATCACCCATGTACAGTCCTCTACACACCCTACACCTCTCTGTCACCCATGTACACCCCTCTGTTACTCCCTACACCCACTGTCACCCATGTACACCCATCTATCACCCATGTACACTCCTCGACACTCCTGTTACCCATGTTCACCTTTCTGCTACCTTTTTACTCGTCAAATTTGGAATGTTCCTAATCTCTGTACCTGAGATATGGTTGTGTTATATATAAAGCTGTCCATGGACGATATACTTATTAAAGATATACTTATTAAAAACACATATATCTTCATGTATACGGGAAAGACTATGACATGTCTGCAGGTCTAGATTTTACATCTAGCCTGATTGTTATCAGTAATTAATATAAATATTAATTACCTGTTTCGTGGTTCCTTTCTTGCAGCTGACGGGGGTATATGACACGCTCACCTTTTCACCGGGCATTAGTCCTCTGTAAAAAAGACACAGGTATGATAACATGTTCCTGATACATGCTACAGACGCTAATATATATAACACTCTAGGGCCAGAACTACTTATCTCAGGAATTATAGAAAAAGGAGGGGAAAAAGGAACTTAAAATATAATGTATATTTTTGTAATATATTTTATCTAAATGTTTTATATAATATACAACAGTTAATCAAGTAATGGTAATGTAGGCCTCTGTACACTCCTCTTCACTACTCTGTTACCCATGTACACTCCTCTACACCCCTCTGTCACCCATGTACACTACTCTACACCCCTCTGTCACCCATGTACACTCCTCTACACCCCTCTGTCACCCATGTACACTCCTCTACACCGCTCTGTCACCCATGTACACCCCTCTACACCCATCTGTTACCCATGAACACTCCTCAAAGCTCCTCCGTCACCCATGTACACTCCTCTACACCCTTCTATCACCAATGTACACCCCTACACCCTTCTGTTATCCATATATACTACTCTGCGCTCCTCTGCCACCCACGTACACTCCTCTACACCCCCAACACCTCTCTGTCACCAATGTACACCACTCTCTCACCCCCTACGCCCCCTTTCACCCATTTACACCCATCTAACACTCATATACACTCCTCTAAACCACTCTGCCACCCATGTACACATCTCTACACCCCCAACACCCCTCTGTCACCTACATACACCCTTCTATCACCCCGTACACCCCTATTTCACCCCTACGTCCCCCTGTCACCCATGTACACTACTCTACACCCCTCTGTCACCCATGTACACTCCTCTACACCCCTCTGTCACCCATGTACACTCCTCTACACCGCTGTCACCCATGTACACCCCTCTACACCCATCTGTTACCCATTTACACTCCTCTAAGCTCCTCCGTCACCCATGTACACTCCTCTACACCCCTCTATCACCAATGTACACCCCTACACCCTTCTGTTATCCATGTATACTACTCTGCGCTCCTCTGTCACCCACGTACACTCCTCTACACCCCCAACACCTCTCTGTCACCAATGTACACCACTTTGTCACCCCCTACGCCCCCTTTCACCCATTTACACCCATCTATCACTCATATACACTCCCCTGAACCACTCTGCCACCCACGTACACACCTCTACACCCCCAACACCCCTCTGTCACCTATGTACACCCCTCTATCACCCCGTACATCCCTCTTTCACCCCCTACGTCCCCTTGTCACCCATGTACACTACTCTACGATCCTCTGTCACCCATGTACACTCCTCTGACACCACTCCTCTGTTACCATGTACACTCCTCTACGCTCCTCTATCACCCATGTACACTCCTCTACACACCCAACACCTCTCTGTCACCCATGTACACCCCTCTGTTACTCCCTACACCCACTGTCACCCATGTACACCCATCTATCACCCATGTACACTCCTCGACACTCCTGTTACCCATGTTCACCTTTCTGCTACCTTTTTACTCGTCAAATTTGGAATGTTCCTAATCTCTGTACCTGAGATATGGTTGTGTTATATATAAAGCTGTCCATAGACGATATACTTATTAAATATATACTTATTAAAAACACATATATCTTCATGTATACGGGAAAGACTATGACATGTCTGCAGGTCTAGATTTTACATCTAGCCTGATTGTTATCAGTAATTAATATAAATATTAATTACCTGTTTCGTGGTTCCTTTCTTGCAGCTGACGGGGGTATATGACACGCTCACCTTTTCACCGGGCATTAGTCCTCTGTAAAAAAGACACAGGTATGATAACATGTTCCTGATACATGCTACAGACGCTAATATATATAACACTCTAGGGCCAGAACTACTTATCTCAGGAATTATAGAAAAAGGGGGGGGGGAAAAGGAACTTAAAATATAATGTATATTTTTGTAATATATTTTATCTAAATGTTTTATATAATATACAACAGTTAATCAAGTAATGGTAATGTAGGCCTCTGTACACTCCTCTTCACTACTCTGTTACCCATGTACACTCCTCTACACCCCTCTGTCACCCATGTACACTACTCTACACCCCTCTGTCACCCATGTACACTCCTCTACACCGCTCTGTCACCCATGTACACCACTCTACACCCATCTGTTACCCATGTGCACTCCTGAAAGCTCCTCCGTCACCCATGTACACTCCTCTACACCCTTCTATCACCAATGTACACCCCTACACCCTTCTGTTATCCATGTATACTACTCTGCGCTCCTCTGCCACCCACGTACACTCCTCTACACCCCCAACACCTCTCTGTCACCAATGTACACCACTCTGTCACCCCCTACGCCCCCTTTCACCCATTTACACCCATCTATCACTCATATACACTCCTCTGAACCACTCTGCCACCCATGTACACATCTCTACACCCCCAACACCCCTCTGTCACCTACGTACACTCCTCTACACCGCTCTGTCACCCATGTACACCCCTCTACACCCATCTGTTACCCATTTACACTCCTCTAAGCTCCTCCGTCACCAATGTACACTCCTCTACACCCCTCTATCACCAATGTACACCCCTACACCCTTCTGTTATCCATGTATACTACTCTGCGCTCCTCTGTCACCCACGTACACTCCTCTACACCCCCAACACCTCTCTGTCACCAATGTACACCACTTTGTCACCCCCTACGCCCCCTTTGACCCATTTACACCCATCTATCACTCATATACACTCCTCTGAACCACTCTGCCACCCACGTACACACCTCTACACCCCCAACACCCCTCTGTCACCCATGTACACCCCTCTATCACCCCGTACACCCCTCTTTCACCCCCTATGTCCCCTTGTCACCCATGTACACTACTCTACGATCCTCTGTCACCCATGTACACTCCTCTACACCCCTCTGACACCACTCTTCTGTTACCATGTACACTCCTCTACGCTCCTCTATCACCCATGTACAGTCCTCTACACACCCTACACCTCTCTGTCACCCATGTACACCCCTCTGTTACTCCCTACGCCCACTGTCACCCATGTACACCCATCTATCACCCATGTACACTCCTCGACACTCCTGTTACCCATGTTCACCTTTCTGCTACCTTTTTACTCGTCAACTTTGGAATGTTCCTAATCTCTGTACCTGAGATATGGTTGTGTTATATATAAAGCTGTCCATAGACGATATACTTATTAAAAACACATATATCTTCATGTATACGGGAAAGACTATGACATGTCTGGAGGTCTAGATTTTACATCTAGCCTGATTGTTATCAGTAATTAATATAAATATTAATTACCTCTTTCGTGGTTCCTTTCTTGCAGCTAACGGGGGTATATGACACGTTCACCTTTTCACCGGGCATTAGTCCTCTGTAAAAAAGACACAGGTATGATAACATGTTCCTGATACATGCTACAGACGCTAATATATATAACACTCTAGGGCCAGAACTACTTATCTCAGGAATTATAGAAAAAGGAGTGAAAAAAGGAACTTAAAATATAATGTATATTTTTGTAATATATTTTATCTAAATGTTTTATATAATATACAACAGTTAATCAAGTAATGGTAATGTAGGCCTCTGTACACTCCTCTTCACTCCTCTGTTACCCATGTACACTTCTCTACACCCCTCTGTCACCCATGTACACTCCTCTACACCCCTCTGTCACCCATGTACACTCCTCTACACCCCTCTGTCACCCATGTACATTCCTCTATACCGCTCTGTCACCCATGTACACCCCTCTACACCCATCTGTTACCCATGTACACTCCTCTAAGCTCCTCCGTCACCCATTTACACTCCTCTACACCCTTCTATCACCAATGTACACCCCTACACCCTTCTGTTATCCATGTATATTACTCTGCGCTCCTCTGCCACCCACGTACACTCCTCTACACCCCCAACACCTCTCTGTCACCAATTTACACCACTCTGTCACCCCCTACGCCCCCTTTCACCCATTTACACCAATCTATCACTCATATACACTCCTCTAAACCACTCTGCCACCCATGTACACATCTCTACACCCCAACACCCCTCTGTAACCTACGTACACCCTTCTATCACCCCATACACCCCTCTTTCACCCCTACGTCCCCCTGTCAGCCATGTACACTACTCTACGATCCTCTGTCACCCATGTACACTCCTCTACACCCCTCTGTCACCCATGTACACTCCTCTACACCCCTTTGTCACCCATGTACACCCCTCTACACCCATCTGTTACCCATTTACACTCCTCTAAGCTCCTCCGTCACCCATGTACACTCCTCTACACCCTTCTATCACCAATGTACACCCCTACACCCTTCTGTTATCCACGTATACTACTCTGCGCTCCTCTGTCACCCACGTGCACTCCTCTACACCCCCAACACCTCTCTGTCACCAATGTACACCACTCTGTCACCCCCTACGCCCCCTTTCACCCATTTACACCCATCTATCACTCATATACACTCCTCTGAACCACTCTGCCACCCATGTACACACCTCTACACCCCCAACACCCCTCTGTCACCTATGTACACCCCTCTATCACCCCGTACACCCCTCTTTCACCCCCTACGTCCCCTTGTCACCCATGTACACTACTCTACGATCCTCTGTCACCCATGTACACTCCTCTACACCCCTCTGACACCACTCCTCTGTTACCATGTACACTCCTTTACGCTCCTCTATCACCCATGTACACTCCTCTACACACCCAACACCTCTCTGTCACCCATGTTCCCCCCTCTGTTACTTCCTACGCCCACTGTCACCCATGTACACCCATCTATCACCCATGTACACTCCTCGACACTCCTGTTACCCATGTTCACCTTTCTGCTACCTTTTTACTCGTCAACTTTGGAATGTTCCTAATCTCTGTACCTGAGATATGGTTGTGTTATATATAAAGCTGTCCATAGACGATATACTTATTAAAAACACATAAATCTTCATGTATACGGGAAAGACTATGACATGTCTGGAGGTCTAGATTTTACATCTAGCCTGATTGTTATCAGTAATTAATATAAATATTAATTACCTGTTTCGTGGTTCCTTTCTTGCAGCTAACGGGGGTATATGACACGTTCACCTTTTCACCGGGCATTAGTCCTCTGTAAAAAAGACACAGGTATGATAACATGTTCCTGATACATGCTACAGACGCTAATATATATAACACTCTAGGGCCAGAACTACTTATCTCAGGAATTATAGAAAAAGGAGTGGAAAAAGGAACTTAAAATATAATGTATATTTT
Source organism: Hyla sarda (assembly GCF_029499605.1). Taxonomy (NCBI): domain Eukaryota; kingdom Metazoa; phylum Chordata; class Amphibia; order Anura; family Hylidae; genus Hyla; species Hyla sarda. Next base: position 44,243,236 of record NC_079194.1, on the reverse strand, counting down.
TGTAATATATTTTATCTAAATATTTTATATAATATACAACAGTTAATCAAGTAATGGTAATGTAGGCCTCTGTACACTCCTCTTCACTCCTCTGTTACCCATGTACACTCCTCTACACCCCTCTGTCACCCATGTACACTCCTCTACACCCCTCTGTCACCCATGTACACTCCTCTACACCGCTCTGTCACCCATGTACACCCCTCTACACCCATCTGTTACCCATGTACACTCCTCTAAGCTCAACCGTCACCCATGTACACTCCTCTACACCCTTCTATCACCAATGTACACCCCTACACCCTTCTGTTATCCATGTATACTACTCTGCGCTCCTCTGCCACCCACGTACACTCCTCTACACCCCCAACACCTCTCTGTCACCAATTTACACCACTCTGTCACCCCCTACGCCCCCTTTCACCCATTTACACCAATCTATCACTCATATAAACTCCTCTAAACCACTCTGCCACCCATGTACACATCTCTACACCCCAACACCCCTCTGTCACCTACGTACACCCTTCTATCACCCCGTACACCCCTCTTTCACCCCTACGTCCCCCTGTCACCCATGTACACTACTCTACGATCCTCTGTCACCCATGTACACTCCTCTACACCCCCTCTGTCACCCATGTACACTCCTCTACACCACTTTGTCACCCATGTACACCCCTCTACACCCATCTGTTACCCATTTACACTCCTCTAAGCTCCTCCGTCACCCATGTACACTCCTCTACACCCTTCTATCACCAATGTACACCCCTACACCATTCTGTTATCCATGTATACTACTCTGCGCTCCTCTGTCACCCACGTACACTCCTCTACACCCCCAACACCTCTCTGTCACCAATGTACACCACTCTGTCACCCCCTACGCCCCCTTTCACCCATTTACACCCATCTATCACTCATATACACTCCTCTGAACCACTCTGCCACCCATGTACACACCTCTACACCCCCAACACCCCTCTGTCACCTATGTACACCCCTCTATCACCCCGTACACCCCTCTTTCACCCCCTACGTCCCCTTGTCACCCATGTACACTACTCTACGATCCTCTGTCACCCATGTACACTCCTCTACACCCCTCTGACACCACTCCTCTGTTACCATGTACACTCCTCTACGCTCCTCTATCACCCATGTACACTCCTCTACACACCCAACACCTCTCTGTCACCCATGTTCCCCCCTCTGTTACTCCCTACGCCCACTGTCACCCATGTACACCCATCTATCACCCATGTACACTCCTCGACACTCCTGTTACCCATGTTCACCTTTCTGCTACCTTTTTACTCGTCAACTTTGGAATGTTCCTAATCTCTGTACCTGAGATATGGTTGTGTTATATATAAAGCTGTCCATAGACGATATACTTATTAAAAACACATATATCTTCATGTATACGGGAAAGACTATGACATGTCTGGAGGTCTAGATTTTACATCTAGCCTGATTGTTATCAGTAATTAATATAAATATTAATTACCTCTTTCGTGGTTCCTTTCTTGCAGCTAACGGGGGTATATGACACGTTCACCTTTTCACCGGGCATTAGTCCTCTGTAAAAAAGACACAGGTATGATAACATGTTCCTGATACATGCTACAGACGCTAATATATATAACACTCTAGGGCCAGAACTACTTAACTCAGGAATTATGGAAAAAGGAGTGGAAAAAGGAACTAAAAATATAATGTATATTTTTGTAATATATTTTATCTAAATGTTTTATATAATATACAACAGTTAATCAAGTAATGGTAATGTAGGCCTCTGTACACTCCTCTTCACTCCTCTGTTACCCATGTACACTCCTCTACACCCCTCTGTCACCCATGTACACTCCTCTACACCCCTCTGTCACCCATGTACACTCCTCTACACCCCTCTGTCACCCATGTACATTCCTCTACACCGCTCTGTCACCCATGTACACCCCTCTACACCCATCTGTTACCCATGTACACTCCTCTAAGCTCCTCCGTCACCCATGTACACTCCTCTACACCCTTCTATCACCAATGTACACCCCTACACCCTTCTGTTATCCATGTATACTACTCTGCGCTCCTCTGCCACCCACGTACACTCCTCTACACCCCCAACACCTCTCTGTCACCAATTTACACCACTCTGTCACCCCCCACGCCCCCTTTCACCCATTTACACCAATCTATCACTCATATACACTCCTCTAAACCACTCTGCCACCCATGTACACATCTCTACACCCCAACACCCCTCTGTCACCTACGTACACCCTTCTATCACCCCGTACACCCCTCTTTCACCCCTACGTCCCCCTGTCACCCATGTACACTACTCTACGATCCTCTGTCACCCATGTACACTCCTCTACACCCCTCTGTCACCCATGTACACTCCTCTACACCCCTTTGTCACCCATGTACACCCCTCTACACCCATCTGTTACCCATTTACACTCCTCTAAGCTCCTCCGTCACCCATGTACACTCCTCTACACCCTTCTATCACCAATGTACACCCCTACACCCTTCTGTTATCCATGTATACTACTCTGCGCTCCTCTGTCACCCACGTACACTCCTCTACACCCCCAACACCTCTCTGTCACCAATGTACACCACTCTGTCACCCCCTACGCCCCCTTTCACCCATTTACACCCATCTATCACTCATATACACTCCTCTGAACCACTCTGCCACCCATGTACACACCTCTACACCCCCAACACCCCTCTGTCACCTATGTACACCCCTCTATCACCCCGTACACCCCTCTTTCACCCCCTACGTCCCCTTGTCACCCATGTACACTACTCTACGATCCTCTGTCACCCATGTACACTCCTCTACACCCCTCTGACACCACTCCTCTGTTACCATGTACACTCCTCTACGCTCCTCTATCACCCATTTACACTCCTCTACACACCCAACACCTCTCTGTCACCCATGTTCCCCCCTCTGTTACTCCCTACGCCCACCGTCACCCATGTACACCCATCTATCACCCATGTACACTCCTCGACACTCCTGTTACCCATGTTCACCTTTCTGCTACCTTTTTACTCGTCAACTTTGGAATGTTCCTAATCTCTGTACCTGAGATATGGTTGTGTTATATATAAAGCTGTCCATAGACGATATACTTATTAAAAACACATATTTCTTCATGTATACGGGAAAGACTATGACATGTCTGGAGGTCTAGATTTTACATCTAGCCTGATTGTTATCAGTAATTAATATAAATATTAATTACCTCTTTCGTGGTTCCTTTCTTGCAGCTAACGGGGGTATATGACACGTTCACCTTTTCACCGGGCATTAGTCCTCTGTAAAAAAGACACAGGTATGATAACATGTTCCTGATACATGCTACAGACGCTAATATATATAACACTCTAGGGCCAGAACTACTTATCTCAGGAATTATAGAAAAAGGAGTGGAAAAAGGAACTTAAAATATAATGTATATTTTTGTAATATATTTTATCTAAATGTTTTATATAATATACAACAGTTAATCAAGTAATGGTAATGTAGGCCTCTGTACACTCCTCTTCACTCCTCTGTTACCCATGTACACTCCTCTACACCGCTCTGTCACCCATGTACACCCCTCTACACCCATCTGTTACCCATGTACACTCCTCTAAGCTCCTCCGTCACCCATGTACACTCCTCTACACCCTTCTATCACCAATGTACACCCCTACACCCTTCTGTTATCCATGTATACTACTCTGCGCTCCTCTGTCACCCACGTACACTCCTCTACACCCCCAACACCTCTCTGTCACCAATTTACACCACTCTGTCACCCCCTACGCCCCCTTTCACCCATTTACACCAATCTATCACTCATATACACTCCTCTAAACCACTCTGCCACCCAGGTATACATCTCTACACCCCAACACCCCTCTGTCACCTACGTACACCCTTCTATCACCCCGTACACCCCTCTTTCACCCCTACGTCCCCCTGTCACCCATGTACACTACTCTACGATCCTCTGTCACCCATGTACACTCCTCTACACCCCTCTGTCACCCATGTACACTCCTCTACACCCCTTTGTCACCCATGTACACCCCTCTACACTCATCTGTTACCCATTTACACTCCTCTAAGCTCCTCCGTCACCCATGTACACTCCTCTACACCCTTCTATCACCAATGTACACCCCTACACCCTTCTGTTATCCATGTATACTACTCTGCGCTCCTCTGTCACCCACGTACACTCCTCTACACCCCCAACACCTCTCTGTCACCAATGTACACCACTCTGTCACCCCCTACGCCCCCTTTCACCCATTTACACCCATCTATCACTCATATACACTCATCTGAACCACTCTGCCACCCATGTACACACCTCTACACCCCCAACACCCCTCTGTCACCTATGTACACCCCTCTATCACCCCGTACACCCCTCTTTCACCCCCTACGTCCCCTTGTCACCCATGTACACTACTCTACGATCCTCTGTCACCCATGTACACTCCTCTACACCCCTCTGACACCACTCCTCTGTTACCATGTACACTCCTTTACGCTCCTCTATCACCCATGTACACTCCTCTACACACCCAACACCTCTCTGTCACCCATGTTCCCCCCTCTGTTACTCCCTACGCCCACTGTCACCCATGTACACCCATCTATCACCCATGTACACTCCTCGACACTCCTGTTACCCATGTTCACCTTTCTGCTACCTTTTTACTCGTCAACTTTGGAATGTTCCTAATCTCTGTACCTGAGATATGGTTGTGTTATATATAAAGCTGTCCATAGACGATATACTTATTAAAAACACATAAATCTTCATGTATACGGGAAAGACTATGACATGTCTGGAGGTCTAGATTTTACATCTAGCCTGATTGTTATCAGTAATTAATATAAATATTAATTACCTGTTTCGTGGTTCCTTTCTTGCAGCTAACGGGGGTATATGACACGTTCACCTTTTCACCGGGCATTAGTCCTCTGTAAAAAAGACACAGGTATGATAACATGTTCCTGATACATGCTACAGACGCTAATATATATAACACTCTAGGGCCAGAACTACTTATCTCAGGAATTATAGAAAAAGGAGTGGAAAAAGGAACTTAAAATATAATGTATATTTTTGTAATATATTTTATCTAAATCTTTTATATAATATACATCAGTTAATCAAGTAATGGTAATGTAGGCCTCTGTACACTCCTCTACACTCCTCTGTTACCCATGTACACTCCTCTACACCCCTCTGTCACCCATGTACACTCCTCTACACCCCTCTGTCACCCATGTACACTCCTCTACACCCCTCTGTCACCCATGTACACTCCTCTACACCGCTCTGTCACCCATGTACACCCCTCTACACCCATCTGTTACCCATTTACACTCCTCTAAGCTCCTCCGTCACCCATGTACACTCCTCTACACCCCTCTATCACCAATGTACACCCCTACACCCTTCTGTTATCCATGTATACTACTCTGCGCTCCTCTGCCACCCACGTACACTCCTCTACACCCCCAACACCTCTCTGTCACCAATTTACACCACTCTGTCACCCCCTACGCCCCCTTTCACCCATTTACACCAATCTATCACTCATATAAACTCCTCTAAACCACTCTGCCACCCATGTACACATCTCTACACCCCAACACCCCTCTGTCACCTACGTACACCCTTCTATCACCCCGTACACCCCTCTTTCACCCCTACGTCCCCCTGTCACCCATGTACACTACTCTACGATCCTCTGTCACCCATGTACACTCCTCTACACCCCCTCTGTCACCCATGTACACTCCTCTACACCCCTTTGTCACCCATGTACACCCCTCTACACCCATCTGTTACCCATTTACACTCCTCTAAGCTCCTCCGTCACCCATGTACACTCCTCTACACCCTTCTATCACCAATGTACACCCCTACACCCTTCTGTTATCCATGTATACTACTCTGCGCTCCTCTGTCACCCACGTACACTCCTCTACACCCCCAACACCTCTCTGTCACCAATGTACACCACTCTGTCACCCCCTACGCCCCCTTTCACCCATTTACACCCATCTATCACTCATATACACTCCTCTGAACCACTCTGCCACCCATGTACACACCTCTACACCCCCAACACCCCTCTGTCACCTATGTACACCCCTCTATCACCCCGTACACCTCTCTTTCACCCCCTACGTCCCCTTGTCACCCATGTACACTACTCTACGATCCTCTGTCACCCATGTACACTCCTCTACACCCCTCTGACACCACTCCTCTGTTACCATGTACACTCCTCTACGCTCCTCTATCACCCATGTACACTCCTCTACACACCCAACACCTCTCTGTCACCCATGTTCCCCCCTCTGTTACTCCCTACGCCCACTGTCACCCATGTACACCCATCTATCACCCATGTACACTCCTCGACACTCCTGTTACCCATGTTCACCTTTCTGCTACCTTTTTACTCGTCAACTTTGGAATGTTCCTAATCTCTGTACCTGAGATATGGTTGTGTTATACATAAAGCTGTCCATAGACGATATACTTATTAAAAACACATATATCTTCATGTATACGGGAAAGACTATGACATGTCTGCAGGTCTAGATTTTACATCTAGCCTGATTGTTATCAGTAATTAATATAAATATTAATTACCTGTTTCGTGGTTCCTTTCTTGCAGCTAACGGGGGTATATGACACGTTCACCTTTTCACCGGGCATTAGTCCTCTGTAAAAAAGACACAGGTATGATAACATGTTCCTGATACATGCTACAGACGCTAATATATATAACACTCTAGGGCCAGAACTACTTATCTCAGGAATTATAGAAAAAGGAGTGGAAAAAGGAACTTAAAATATAATGTATATTTTTGTAATATATTTTATCTAAATGTTTTATATAATATACAACAGTTAACCTCCCTAGCGGTACGATTCCGTCTGGAAATTTGTACCAAAAGCGGTACAATTTTTTGCATTGAAATTCCACATCTCCCCCCGTCACATTCCCCCTCCCTTGTCACATTCCCCCCCCCCCATATCACATTCCCCCCCTGTCACATTCCCCCCACTTGTTGCATTCTCCCCCCCCCCTGTCACATTCATCCCCCCTGTCACATTCTCCCCCCTTGTTACACTCTCCCCCCCGTCACATTCATCCCCCCTGTCACATTCCCCCCTTGTTACATTCTCCCCCCCCCCCTTGTTACCTTCTCCCCTCTCCATGTTACATTCCACTCCCCCCCTGTCACATCCCCCCCTTGTCACATTCTCCCCTCTGTCACATTCCCCCCCTTGTCACATTCCCCCCTATGTCACATTCCCCCCCCCCTTGTCACATTCCCCCCCCCCTTGTTACATTCCCCCCTATGTCACATTCCCCCCCCTTGTCACATTCCCCCCCCCCCCTTGTTACATTCTCCCCTGTGTCACATTCCCCCCTTGTTTCATTCTCCCCTGTGTCACATTCCCCCCTTGTCACCTTGTCATCTTCTTGTCCTGCAGCAAATACACTAGGTTTGCCGGCAGATTTCAAACCTAGTGTATTTGCTGCAGAACAAGTCCTTTCCCCTTCAGCCAATCACAGGCTTTACACCACTGCGGCCTGTGATTGGCTGAAAAGTGAAAGGTCCTGTAAGATGAACAGAGCAGTGAACAGAGCGCACGGAGGGGAACGACATCTTCAGGGACCGGGACTAGGTGAGCAAAAGGTTTTTTTATTTTCTTCCTTCTTACTTTTACACTTAGTTCAGGGTTTTCTACCAGGGGGCCTCCAGCTGTTGTGAAACTACTGCTCCCAGCATGCCCGGACAGCCTTTGGCTGTTCGGGCATGCTGAGAGTTGTAGTTTTGCAACATCTGGAGGCCCCCTGGTAGGGAAACACTGACTTTTAGTATATGTCTTTACCTGCTCTGGCCGGCCCCCGCAACGGGAGCCGACCCGAGCAGATAATCACATATTTTCCCGGGGGCTGCATCACTACATCGCAAAAAGCAAGAATCGCGATTTGATTGCTTTTGCGATATACTGTGCAGCCCGCACAGCAACTCTGCAATTCTACCCCGAGCGTGACTCGGGGTTACCGCTTCTAGCAGCGAAAATTAACCCCGAGTCACGCTCGGGAATACCGCTAGGCTGGTTAATCAAGTAATGGTAATGTAGGCCTCTGTACACTCCTCTTCACTCCTCTGTTACTCATGTACACTCCTCTACACCCCTCTGTCACCCATGTACACTCCTCTACACCCATCTGTTACCCATGTACACTCCTCTAAGCTCCTCCGTCACCAATGTACATTCCTCTACACCCCTCTATCACCAATGTACACCCCTACACCCTTCTGTTATCCATGTATACTACTCTGCGCTCCTCTGTCACCCACGTACACTCCTCTACACCCCCAACACCTCTCTGTCACAATGTACACCACTCTGTCACCCCCTACGCCCCCTGTCACCCATGTATACTCCTCTGTTACCAATGTACACTCCTCTACGCTCCTCTGTCACCCATGTACACTCCTCTACACCCCTCTGACACCCATGTACACTCCTCTACACTCCTCTGTTACCATGTACATTCCTCTATGCTCCCCTATCACCCATGTACACTCCTCTACACACCCAACACCTCTGTCACCCATGTACATCCCTCTGTCACCCCCTACGCCCCCTGTCACCCATGTACACAAATCTATCACCCATGTACACTCCTCTAAACCACTCTGCCACCCATGTACACTCCTCGACACTCCTGTTACCCATGTTCACCTTTCTGCTACCTTTTTGCTCGTCAACTTTGGAATGTTCCTAATCTCTGTACCTGAGATATGGTTGTGTTATATATAAAGATGTCCATAGACGATATACTTATTAAAAACACATATATCTTCATGTATACGGGAAAGACTATGACATGTCTGCAGGTCTAAATTTTACATCTAGCCTGATTGTTATCAGTAATTAATATAAATATTAATTACCTGTTTTGTGGTTCCTTTCTTGCAGCTGACGGGGGTATATGACACGTTCACCTTTTCACCGGGCATCAGTCATCTGTAAAAAAGACACAGGTATGATAACATGTTCCTGATACATGCTACAGACGCTAATATATATAACACTCTAGGGCCAGAACTACTTAACTCAGGAATTATGGAAAAGGAGTGGAAAAAGGAACTTAAAATATAATGTATATTTTTGTAAAACATTTTATCTAAATGTTTTATATAATATACAACAGTTAATCAAGTAATGGTGATTTAGGCCTCTGTACACTCCTCTACACTCCTCTGTTACCCATGTACACTCCTCTACACCCCTCTGTCACCCATGTACACTCCTCTACACCCCTCTGTCACCCATGTACACTCCTCTACACCCCTCTGTTACACATGTTCGCTCCTCTACACCGCTCTGTCAACCATGTACACCCCTCTACACCCATCTGTTACCCATTGACACTCCTCTAAGCTCCTCCGTCACCCATGTACACAACTCTACACCCCTCTATCACCATTGTACACCCCTACACCCTTCTGTTATCCATGTATACTACTCTGCGCTCCTCTGTCACCCACGTACACTCCTCTACACCCCCAACACCTCTCTGTCACCAATGTACACCACTCTGTCACCCCCTTCGCCCCCTTTCACCCATTTACACCCATCTATCACTCATATACACTCCTCTAAACCACTCTGCCACCCATGTACACATCTCTACACCCCCAACACCCCTCTGTAACCTATGTACACCCTTCTATAACCCCGTACACCCCTCTTTCACCCCCTACGTCCCCCTGTCACCCATGTACACTACTCCATGATCCTTTGTCACCCATGTACACTCCTCTACACCCCTCTGTCATCCATGTACACTCCTCTACACCACTCTGTCACCCATGTACACCCCTCTACACCCATCTGTTACCCATTTACACTCCTCTAAGCTCCTCTATCACCCATGTACACTCCTCTACACACCCAACACCTCTGTCACCCATGTACATCCCTCTGTCACCCCCTACGCCCCCTGTCACCCATGTACACAAATCTATCACCCATGTACACTCCTCTAAACCACTCTGCCACCCATGTACACTCCTCGACACTCCTGTTACCCATGTTCCCCTTTCTGCTACCTTTTTGCCCGTCAACTTTGGAATGTTCCTAATCTCTGTACCTGAGATATGGTTGTGTTATATATAAAGATGTCCATAGACGATATACTTATTAAAAACCATATATCTTCATGTATACGGGAAAGACTATGACATGTCTGCAGGTCTAAATTTTACATCTAGCCTGATTGTTATCAGTAATTAATATAAATATTAATTACCTGTTTTGTGGTTCCTTTCTTGCAGCTGACGGGGGTATATGTCACGTTCACCTTTTCACTGGTCATGAGTCATCTGTAAAAAAAGACACAGGTATGATAACATGTTCCTGATACATGCTACAGACGCTAATATATATAACACTCTAGGGCCAGAACTACTTAACTCAGGAATTATGGAAAAAGGAGTGGAAAAAGGAACTTAAAATATAATGTATATTTTTGTAAAACATTTTATCTAAATGTTTTATATAATATACAACAGTTAATCAAGTAATGGTGATGTAGGCCTCTGTACACTCCTCTGTTACCCATGTACACTCCTCTACACCCCTCTGTCACCCATGTACACTCCTCTACACCCCGCTGTCACCCATGTACACTCCTCTACACCCCTTTGTTACACTTGTTCACTCCTCTACAGTGCTCTGTCAACCATGTACACCCCTCTACACCCATCTGTTACCCATTGACACTCCTCTAAGCTCCTCCGTCACCCATGTACACTCCTCTACACCCCTCTATCACCATTGTACACCCCTACACCCTTCTGTTATCCATGTCTACTACTCTGCGCTCCTCTGTCACCCACGTACACTCCTCTACACCCCCAACACCTCTCTGTCACCAATGTACACCACTCTGTCACCCCCTTCGCCCCCTTTCACCCATTTACACCCATCTATCACTCATATACACTCCTCTAAACCACTCTGCCACCCATGTACACATCTCTACACCCCCAACACCCCTCTGTCACCTATGTACACCCTTCTATAACCCCGTACACCCCTCTTTCACCCCCTACGTCCCCCTGTCACCCATGTACACTACTCTATGATCCTTTGTCACCCATGTACACTCCTCTACACCCCTCTGTCACCCATGTAAACTCCTCTACACCCCTCTGTCACCCATGTACACTCCTCTACACCACTCTGTCACCCATGTACACCCCTCTACACCCATCTTTTACCCATTTACACTCCTCTAAGCTCCTCCGTCACCCATGTACACTCCTCTACACCCCTCTATCACCAATGTACACCCCTACACCCTTCTGTTATCCATGTATACTACTCTGCGCTCCTCTGTCACCCACGTACACTCCTCTACACCCCCAACACCTCTCTGTCACCAATGTACACCACTCTGTCACCCCCTACGCCCCCTTTCACCCATTTACACCCATCTATCACTCATATACACTACCCTGAACCACTCTGCCACCCATGTACACATCTCTACACCCCCAACACCCCTCTGTCACCTACGTACACCCTTCTATCACCCCGTACACCCCTCTTTCACCCCCTACGTCCCCTGTCACCCATGTACACTACTCTACGATCCTCTGTCACCCATGTACACTCCTCTACACCCCTCTGTCACCCATGTCCACTCCTCTACACCCCTCTGTCACTCATGTACACTCCTCTTCACCCATCTGTTACCCATTTACACTCCTCTAAGCTCCTCCGTCACCCATGTACACTCCTCTACACCCTTCTATCACCAATGTACACCCCTACACCCTTCTGTTATCCATGTATACTACTCTGCGCTCCTCTGTCACCCACGTACACTCCTCTACACCCCCAACACCTCTCTGTCACCAATGTACACCACTCTGTCACCCCCTTCACCCCCTTTCACCCATTTACACCCATCTATCACTCATATACACTCCTCTAAACCACTCTGCCACCCATGTACACATCTCTACACCCCCAACACCCCTCTGTCACCTATGTACACCCTTCTATAACCCCGTACACCCCTTTTTAACCCCCTACGTCCCCCTGTCACCCATGTACACTACTCTATGATCCTCTGTCACCCATGTACACTCCTCTACACCCCTCTGTCACCCATGTACACTCCTCTACATCCCTCTGTCACCCATGTACACTCCTCTACACCACTCTGTTACCCATGTACACCCCTCTACACCCATCTGTTACCCATTTACACTCCTCTAAGCTCCTCCGTCACCCATGTACACTCCTCTACACCCCTCTATCACCAATGTACACCCCTACACCCTTCTGTTATCCATGTATACTACTCTGCGCTCCTCTGTCACCCACGTACACTCCTCTACACCCCCAACACCTCTCTGTCACCAATGTACACCACTCTGTCATCTCCTACGCCCCCTTTCACCCATTTACACCCATCTATCACTCATATACACTACCCTGAACCACTCTGCCACCCATGTACACACCTCTACACCCCCAACACCCCTCTGTCACCTATGTACACCCCTCTATCACCCTGTACACCCCTGTTTCACCCTCTACATCCCCCTGTCACCCATGTACACTCCTCTGTTACCCATGTACACTCCTCTACGCTCCTCTGTCACCCATGTACACTCCTCTACACCCCTCTGACACCCATGTACACTCCTCTACACTCCTCTGTTACCATGTACACTCCTCTATGCTCCCCTATTACCCATGTACACTCCTCTACACACCCAACACCTCTGTCACCCATGTACACCCCTCTGTCACCCCCTACGCCCCCTTTCACCCATTTACACCCATCTATCACTCATATACACTCCTCTAAACCACTGTGCCACCCATGTACACATCTCTACACCCCCAACACCCCTCTGTCACCTTTGTACACCCTTCTATCACCCCGTACACCCCTCTTTCACCCCCTACGTCTCCTGTCACCCATGTACACTACTCTATGATCCTCTGTCACCCATGTACACTCCTCTACACCCCTCTGTCACCCATGTACACTCCTCTACACCCCTCTGTCACCCATGTACACTCCTCTACACCGCTCTGTCACCCATGTACACCCCTCTACACCCATCTGTTACCCATTTACACTCCTCTAAGCTCCTCCGTCACCCATGTACACTCCTCTACACCCCTCTATCACCAATGTACGCCCTTACACCCTTCTGTTATCCATGTATACTACTCTGCGCTCCACTGTCACCCACGTACACTCCTCTACACCCCCAACACCTCTCTGTCACCAATGTACACCACTCTGTCACCCCCTACGCCCCCTTTCACCCATTTATACCAATCTATCACTCATATACACTCCTCTAAACCACTCTGCCACCCATGTACACATCTCTACACCCCCAACACCCCTCTGTCACCTATGTACACCCTTCTATCACCCCGTACACCCCTCTTTCACCCGCTACGTCCCCCTGTCACCCATGTACACTACTCTACGATCCTCTGTCACCCATGTACACTCCTCTACACCCCTCTGTCACCCATGTACACTCCTCTACACCCCTCTGTCACCCATGTACACTCCTCTACACCGCTCTGTCACCCATGTACACCCCTCTACACCCATCTGTTACCCATTTACACTCCTCTAAGCTCCTCCGTCACCCATCTACACTCCTCTACACCCCTCTATCACCAATGTACACCCCTACACCCTTCTGTTATCCATGTATACTACTCTGCGCTCCTCTGTCAACCACGTACACTCCTCTACACCCCCAACACCTCTCTGTCACCAATGTACACCACTCTGTCACCCCCTACGCCCCCTGTCACCCATGTATACTCCTCTGTTACCCATGTACACTCCTCTACGCTCCTCTGTCACCCATGTACACTCCTCTACACCCCTCTGACACCCATGTACACTCCTCTACACTCCTCTGTTACCATGTACACTCCTCTATGCTCCCCTATCACCCATGTACACTCCTCTACACACCCAACATCTCTGTCACCCATGTACATTCCTCTGTCACCCCATACGCCCCCTGTCACCCATGTACACAAATCTATCACCCATGTACACTCCTCTAAACCACTCTGCCACCCATGTACACTCCTCGACACTCCTGCTACCCATGTTCCCCTTTCTGCTACCTTTTTGCTCGTCAACTTTGGAATGTTCCTAATCTCTGTACCTGAGATATGGTTGTGTTATATATAAAGATGTCCATAGACAATATACTTATTAAAAACACATATATCTTCATGTATACGGGAAAGACTATGACATGTCTGCAGGTCTAAATTTTACATCTAGCCTGATTGTTATCAGTAATTAATATAAATATTAATTACCTGTTTTGTTGTTCCTTTCTTGCAGCTGACGGGGGTATATGTCACGTTCACCTTTTCACTGGTCATCAGTCATCTGTTAAAAAAAGACACAGGTATGATAACATGTTCCTGATACATGCTACAGACGCTAATATATATATAACACTCTGGGGCCAGAACTACTTAACTCAGGAATTATGGAAAAAGGAGTGGAAAAAGGAACTTAAAATATAATGTATATTTTTGTAAAATATTTTATCCAAATGTTTTATATAAAATACAACAGTTAATCAAGTAATGGTGATGTAGGCCTCTGTACACTCCTCTACACTCCTCTGTTACCCATGTACACTCCTCTACACCCCTCTGTCACCCATGTACACTCCTCTACACCCCTCTGTCACCCATGTACACTCCTCTACACCCCTCTGTTACACATGTTCACTTCTCTACACCGCTCTGTCAACCATGTACACCCCTCTACACCCATCTGTTACACATTGACACTCCTCTAAGCTCCTCCGTCACCCATGTACACTCCTCTACACCCCTCTATCACCATTGTACACCCCTACACCCTTCTGTTATCCATGTATACTACTCTGCGCTCCTCTGTCACCCACGTACACTCCTCTACACCCCCAACACCTCTCTGTCACCAATGTACACCCCTCTGTCACCCTCTACGCCCCCAGTCACCCATGTACACCCATCTATGACCCAAGTACACTCCTCTAAACCACTCTGCCACCCATGTACACTCCTCGACACTCCTGCTACCCATGTTCACCTTTCTGCTACCTTTTTACTCGCCAACTTTGGAATGTTCCTAATCTCTGTACCTGAGATATGGTTGTGTTATATATAAAGCTGTCCATAGACGATATACTTATTAAAAACACATATATCTTCATGTATACGAGAAAGACTATGACATGTCTGCAGGTCTAGATTTTACATCTAGCCTGATTGTTATCAGTAACTAATATAAATATTAATTACCTGTTTCGTGGTTCATTTCTTGCAGCTGACGGGGGTATATGTCACGTTCACCTTTTCACCGGGCATCAGTCCTCTGTAAAAAAGACACAGGTATGATAACATGTTCCTGAAACATGCTACAGACGCTAATATATATAACACTCTAGGGCCAGAACTACTTATCTCAGGAATTATGGAAAAAGGAGTGGAAAAAGGAACTTAAAATATAATGTATATTTTTATAAAATATTTTATCTAAATGTTTTATATAATATACAACAGTTAATCAAGTAATAGTAATGTAGGCCTCTGTACACTCCTCTACACTCCTCTGTTACCCATGTACACTTCTCTACACCCCTCTGTCACCCATGTACACTCCTCTACACCCCTCTGTCACCCATGTACACTCCTCTACACCCCTCTGTCACCCATGTACACTCCTCTACACCGCTCTGTCACCCATGTACACCCCTCTACACCCATCTGTTATCCATTTACACTCCTCTACGCTCCCCTGTCACCCATGCACACTCCTCTACACCCCTCTATCACCAATGTACACCCCTACACCCTTCTGTTATCCATGTATACTACTCTGCGCTCCTCTGTCACCCACGTACACTCCTCTACACCCCCAACACCTCTCTGTCACCAATGTACACCACTCTGTCACCCCCTACGCCCCCTTTCACCCATTTACACCCATCTATCACTCATATACACTCCTCTAAACTACTCTGCCACCCATGTACACATCTCTACACCCCCAACACCCCTCTGTCACCTACGTACACCCTTCTATCACCCCGTACACCCCTCTTTCACCCCCTACGTCCCCCTGTCACCCATGTACACTACTCTACGATCCTCTGTCACCCATGTACACTCCTCTACACCCCTCTGACACCCATGTACAATCCTCTACACCCCTCTGTCATTCATGTACACTCCTCTTCACCCATCTGTTACCCATTTACACTCCTCTAAGCTCCTCCGTCAGCCATGTACACTCCTCTACACCCCTCTATCACCAATGTACACCCCTACACCCTTCTGTTATCCATGTATACTACTCTGCGCTCCTCTGTCACCCACATACACTCCTCTACACCCCCAACACCTCTCTGTCACCAATGTGCACCACTCTGTCACCTCCTACGCCCCCTTTCACCCATTTACACCCATCTATCACTCATATACACTCCTCTAAACCACTCTGCCACCCATGTACACATCTCTACACCACCAACACCCCTCTGTCACCTATGTACACCCTTCTATCACCCCGTACACCCCTCTTTCACCCCCTATGTCCCCCTGTCACCCATGTACACTACTCTACGATCCTCTGTCACCCATGTACACTCCTCTACACCCCTCTGTCACCCATGTACACTCCTCTACACCCCTCTGTCACCTATGTACACCCTTCTATCACTCTGTACACCCCTCTTTCACACCCTATGTCCCCCTGTCACCCATGTACACTACTCTACGATCCCCTCTCACCCATGTACACTCCTCTACACCCCTCTGATACCACTCCTCTGTTACCATATACACTCCTCTACGCTCCTCTATCACCCATGTACACTATTCTACACACCCAACACCTATCTGTCACCCATGTACACCCCTCTGTCACTCCATACACCCACTGTCACCCATGTACACCCATCTATCACCCATGTACACTCCTCGACACTCCTGTTACCCATGTTCACCTTTCTGCTACCTTTTTACTCGTCAATTTTGGAATGTTCCTAATCTCTGTACCTGAGATATGGTTGTGTTATATATAAAGCTGTCCATAGACGATATACTTATTAAAAACACATATATCTTCATGTATACGGGAAAGATTATGACATGTCTGCAGGTCTAGATTTTACATCTAGCCTGGTTGTTATCAGTAATTAATATAAATATTAATTACCTGTTTCGTGGTTCCTTTATTGCAGCTGACGGGGGTATATGTCACGTTCACCTTTTCACCGAGCATCAGTCCTCTGTAAAAAAGACACAGGTATGATAACATGTTCCTGATACATGCTGCAGACGCTAATATATATAACACTCTAGGGCCAGAACTACTTATCTCAGGAATTATGGAAAAAGGAGTGGAAAAAGGAACTTAAAATATAATGTATATTTTTGTAAAATATTTTATCTAAATGTTTTATATAATATAAAACAGTTTATCAAGTAATGGTAATGTAGGCCTCTGTACACTCCTCTTCACTCCTCTGTTACCCATGTACACTCCTCTACACCCCTCTGTCACCCATGTACACTCCTCTACACCCTTCTGTCACCCATGTACACTCCTCTACACCCCTCTGTCACCCATGTTCACTCCTCTACACCCTTCTGTCACCCATGTACACTCCTCTACACCGCTCTGTCACCCATATACACCCCTCTACACCCATCTGTTACCCATTTACACTCCTCTAAGCTCCTCCGTCACCCATGTACACTCCTCTACACCCTTCTATCACCAATGTACACCCCTACACTCTTCTGTTATCCATTTATACTACTCTGCGCTCCTCTGTCAATCACGTACACTCCTCTACACCCCCAACATCTCTCTGTCACCAATGTACACCACTCTGTCACCCCCTACGCCCCCTTTCACCCATTTACACCCATTTATCACTCATATACACTTCTTTAAAACACTCTGCCATCCAAGTACACATCTCTACGCCCCCAACACCCTTCTGTCACCTACATACACCCTTCTATCACCCCGTACACCCCTCTTTCACCCCCTAGGTCCCCCTGTCACCCATGTGCACTTCTCTACGATCCTCTGTCACCCATGTACACTCCTCTACACCCCTCTGTCACTCATGTACACTCCTCTACACCCCTCTGTCACCCATGTACACCCCTCTACACCCATCTGTTTCCCATTAACACTCCTCTAAGCTCCTCCGTCACCCATGTACACTCCTCAACACCCTGCTATCACCAATGTACACCCCTACACCCTTCTGTTATCCATGTATACTACTCTGCGCTCCTCTGTCACCCATGTACACATCTCTACACCCCTAACACCCCTCCGTCACCTGTGTACACCCTTCTATCACCCCATACACCCATCTTTCACCCCCTACGTCCCCGTCACCCATGTACACTACTCTATGATCCTCTGTCACCCATGTACACTCCTCTACACCCCTCTGTCACCCATGTACACTCCTCTACACCCCTCTGTCACCCATGTACACTCCTCTACACCGCTCTGTCACCCATGTACACCCCTCTACACCCATCTGTTACCCATTTACACTCCTCTAAGCTCCTCCGTCACCCATGTACACTCCTCTACACCCCTCTGTCACCCATGTACACTCCTCTTCACTCCTCTGTTACCCATGTACACTCCTCTACACCCCTCTGTCACCCATGTACACTCCTCTACACCCCTCTGTCATCCATGTATACTCCACTACACCACTCTGTCACCTATGTACACCCCTCTACACCCATCTGTTACCTATTTACACTCCTCTAAGCTCCTCCGTCACCCATGTACACTCCTCTACACCCCTCTGTAACCAATGTACACCCCTACACCCTTATGTTATCCATGTATACTACTCTGCGCTCCTCTGTCACCCACGTACACTCCTCTACACCCCCAACACCTCTCTGTCACCAATGTACACCACTCTGTCACCCACTATGCCCCCTTTCACCCATTTACACCCATCTATAACTCATATACACTCCTCTGAACCACTCTGCCACCCATATACACACCTCTACACCCCCAACACCCCTCTGTCACCTATGTACACCCCTCTATCACCCCGTACACTCCTCTTTAACCCCCTACGTCCCCCTGTCACCCATGTACACTCCTCTGTTACCCATGTACACTCCTCTACGCTCCTCTGTCACCCATGTACACTCCTCTACACCCCTCTGACACCCATGTACACTCCTCTACACTCCTCTGTTATCATGTACACTCCTCTATGCTCCCCTATTACCCATGTACACTCCTCTACACACCCAACACCTCTGTCACACATGTACACCCCTCTTTCACCCCCTATGCCCCCTGTCACCCATGTACACCCATCTATCACACATGTACACTCCTCGACACTGCTGTTACCAATGTTCCCCTTTCTGCTACCTTTTTACTCGTCAACTTTGGAATGTTCCTAATCTCTGTACCTGAGATATGGTTGTGTTATATATAAAGCTGTCCATAGACGATATACTTATTAAAAACACATATATCTTCATATATACGGGAAAGACTATGACATGTCTGCAGGTCTAGATTTTACATCTAGCCTGATTGTTATCAATAATTATTATAAATATTAATTACCTGTTTCGTGGTTCCTTTCTTGCAGCTGACGGGGGTATATGTCACGTTCACCTTTCCACCGGGCATCAGTCATCTGTAAAAAAAAGACACAGGTATGATAACATGTTCCTGATACATGCTACAGACGCTAATATATATAACACTCTAGGGCCAGAACTACTTATCTCAGGAATTATGGAAAAAGGAGTGGAAAAAGGAACTTAAAATATAATGTATATTTTTGTAAAATATTTTATCTAAATGTTTTATATAATATACAACAGTTAATCACGTAATGGTAATGTAGGCCTCTGTACACTCCTCTGTTAACCATGTACACTCCTCTACACCCCTCTGTCACCCATGAATACTCCTCTACACCCCTCTGTCACCCATGTACACTCCTCTACACCCCTCTGTCACCCATGTACACTCCTCTACACCCCTCTGTCACCCATGTACACCCCTCTACACCCATCTGTTACCCATTTACACTCCTCTACACTCCTCCGTCACCCATGTACACTCCTCTACACCCCTCTGTCACCAATGTACACCACTCTGTCACCCCCTACGCCCCCTTTCACCCATTTACACCCATCTATCACTCATATACACTCCTCTAAACCACTCTGCCACCCATGTACACATCTCTACACCCCCAACACCCCTCTGTCACCTACGTACACCCTTCTATCACCCCGTACACCCCTCTTACACTCCTCTACACCCCTCTGTCACCCATGTACACTCCTCTACACCCCTCTGTCACCCATGTACACCCCTCTACACCCATCTGTTACCCATTTACACTCCTCTAAGCTCCTCCGTCACCCATGTACACTCCACTACACCCTGCTATCACCAAAGTACACCCCTACACCCTTCTGTTATACATGTATACTACTCTGCGCTCCTCTGTCACCCACGTACACTCCTCTACACCCCCAACACCTCTCCGTCACCAATGTACACCACTCTGTCACCCCTACGCCCCCTTTCACCCATTTACACCCATTTATCACTCATATACACTCCTCTAAACCACTCTGCCACCCATGTACAAATATCTACACCCCCAACACCCTTCTGTCACCTACGTACACCCTTCTATCACCCCTCTTTCACCCCCTACGTCCCCCTGTCACCCATGTACACTACTCTATGATCCTCTGTCACCCATGTACACTCCTCTACACCCCTCTGTCACCCATGTACACTCCTCTACACCCCTCTGTCACCCATGTACACTCCTCTACACTGCTCTGTCACCCATGTACACCTCTCTACACCCATCTGTAACCCATTTACTTTCCTCTAAGCTCCTCCGTCACCCATGTACACTCCTCTACACTCCTCTATCACCAATGTACACCCCTACACCCTTCTGTTATCCATGTATACTACTCTGCGCTCCTCTGTCACCCACGTACACTCCTCTACACCCCCAACACCTCTCTGTCTCCAATGTACACCACTCTGTCACCCCCTATGCCCCCTTACACCCATTTAAACCCATCTATCACTCATAGACACTCCTCTAAACCACTCTGCCAACCATGTACACATCTCTACACCCCCAACACCCCTCTGTCACCTATGTACACCCTTCTATCAGCCCGTACACCCCTCTTTCACCCCCTATGTCCCCCTGTCACCCATGTACACTACTCTACGATCCTCTGTCAACCGTGTACACTCCTCTACACAACTCTGTCACCCATGTATACTCCTCTACACCCCTCTGTCACCCATGTACACTCCTCGACACCGCTTTGTCACCCATGTACACCCCTCTACACCCATCTGTTACCCATTTACACTCCTCTAAGCTCCTCCGTTACCCATGTACACTCCTCTACACCCATCTATCACCCATGTACATTCCTCGACACTCCTGTTACCCATGTTCACCTTTCTGCTACCTTTTTACTCATCAACTTTGGAATGTTCCTAATCTCTGTACCTGAGATATGGTTGTGTTATATATAAAGCTGTCCATAGACGATATACTTATTAAAAACACATATATCTTCATGTATACGGGAAAGACTATGACATGTCTGCAGGTCTAGATTTTACATATAGCCTGATTGTTATCAGTAATTAATATAAATATTAATTACCTGTTTCGTGGTTCTTTTCTTGCAGCTGACGCGGGTATATGTCACGTTCACCTTTTCACCGGGCATCAGTCCTCTGTAAAAAAGACACAGGTATGATAACATGTTCCTGATACATGCTACAGACGCTAATATATATAACACTCTAGGGCCAGAACTACTTATCTCAGGAATTATGGAAAAAGGAGTGGAAAAAGGAACTCAAAATATAATGTATATTTTTGTTAAATATTTTATCTAAATGTTTTATATAATATATAACAGTTAATCAAGTAATGGTAATGTAGGCCTCTGTACACTCCTCTTCACTCCTCTGTTACCCATGTACACTCCTCTACACCCCTCTGTCACCCATGTACACTCCTCTACACCCCTCTGTCACCCATGTATACTCCTCTACACCCCTATGTCACCCGTGTACACTCCTCTACACCGCTCTGTCACCCATGTACACCCCTCTACACCCATCTGTTACCCATTTACACTCCTCTAAGCTTCTCCGTCACCCATGTACACTCCTCTACACCCTTCTATCACCAATGTACACCCCTACACCCTTCTGTTATCCATGTATACTACTCTGCGCTCCTATGTCACCCACGTACACTCCTCTACACCCCCAACACCTCTCTGTCACCAATGTACACCACTCAGTCACCCCCTACGCCCCCTTTCACCCATTTACACCAATCTATCACTCATATACACTCCTCTAAACCACTCTGCCACCCATGTACACATCTCTACACCCCAACACCCCTCTGTCACCTACGTACACCCTTCTATCACCCCGTACACCCCTCTTTCACCCCTACGTCCCCCTGTCAACCATGTACACTACTCTACGATCCTCTGTCACCCATGTACACTCCTCTACACCCCTCTGTCACCCATGTACACTCCTCTACACCGCTCTGTCACCCATGTACACCCTTCTACACCCATCTGTTACCCATTTACACTCCTCTAAGCTCCTCCGTCACCCATGTACACTCCTCTACAGCCCTCTATCACCAATGTACACCCCTACACCCTTCTGTTATCCATGTATACTACTCTGCGCTCCTCTGTCACCCACGTACACTCCTCCACACCCCCAACACCCCTCTGTCACCTATGTACACCCTTCTATCACCCCGTACACCCCTCTTTCACCCCCTATGTCCCCCTGTCACCCATGTACACTACTCTATGATTCTCTGTCACCCATGTACACTCCTCTACACCCCTCTGTCACCCATGTACACTCCTCTACACCTATCTGTCACACATGTACACTCCTCTATACCGCTCTGTCACCCCTTGTACACCCCTCTACACCCATCTGTTACCCTTTTACACTCCTCTAAGCTCCTCCGTCACCCATGTACACTCCTCTACACCCCTCTATCACCAATGTACACCCCTACACCCTTCTGTTATCCATGTATACTACTCTGCGCTCCTCTGTCACCCACGTACACTCCTCTACACCCCAACACCCCTCTATCACCAATGTACACCCCTACACCCTTCTGTTCTCCATGTATACTACTCTACGATCCTCTGTCACCCATGTAAACTCCTCTACACCCCTCTGTCACCCATGTACACTCCTCTACACCCCTCTGTCACCCATGTACACCCCTCTACACCCATCTGTTACCCATTTACACTCCTCTAAGCTCCTCCATCACCCATGTACACTCCTCTAAACCCTTCTATCACCAATGTACACCCCTACACCCTTCTGTTATTCATGTATACTACTCTGCGCTCCTATGTCACCCACGTACACTCCTCTACACCCCCAACACCTCTTTGTCACCAATGTACACCACTCTGTCACCCCCTTCGCCCCCTTTCACCCATTAACACCCATCTATCACTCATATACACTCCTCTAAACCACCCTGCCACCCATGTACATATCTCTACACCGCCAACACCCCTCTTTTACCTGTGTACACCCTTCTATCACCCCGTACACCCCTCTTTCACCCCCTATGTCCCCCTGTCACCCATGTACACTACTCTATGATCCTCTGTCACCCATGTACACTCCTCTACACCCCTCTTTCACCCATTTACACTACTCTACACCCCTCTGTCACCCATGTCCACTCCTCTACACCGCTCTGTCACCCATGTACACCCATCCACACCCATCTGTTACCCATTTACACTCCTCTAAGCTCCTCCGTCACCCATGTACACTCCTCTACACCCCTCTATCACCAATGTACACCCCTACACCCTTCTGTTATCCATGTATACTACTCTGCGCTCCTCTGTCACCCAAGTACACTCCTCTACACCCCCAACACCTCTCTGTCACCAATGTACACCACTCTGTCACCCCCTACGCCCCCTTTCACCCATTTACACCCATCTATCACTCATATACACTCCTCTAAACCACTCTGCCACCCATGTACACATCTCTACACCCCCAAAACCCCTCTGTCACCTATGTACACCCTTCTATCACCCCGTACACCCCTCTTTCAACCCCTACGTCCACTGTCACCCATGCACACTACTCTACGATCCTCTGTCACCCATGTACACTCCTCTACACCCCTCTGTCACCCATGTACACCCCTCTACACCCCTCTGTCACCCATGTACACCCATCTGTTACCCATTTACACTCCTCTAAGCTCCTCCGTCACCCATGTACACTCCTCTACACCCCTATATCACCAATGTACACTCCTACACCCTTCTGTTATCCATGTATACTACTCTGCGCTCCTCTGTCACCCACGTACACTCCTCTACACTCCAAACACCTCTCTGTCACCAATGTACACCACTCTGTCACCCCCTACGCCCCCTTTTACCCATTTACACCCATCTATCACTCATATACACTCCTCTGAACCACTCTGCCACCCATGTACACACCTCTACACCCCCAACACCCCTTTGTCACCAATGTACACCACTTTGTCACCCCCTACGCCCCCTTTCACCCATTTACACCCATCTATCACTCATATATACTCCTCTGAACCACTCTGCCACCCATGTACACACCTCTACACCCTCAACACCCCTCTGTCACCTATGTACACCCCTCTATCACCCCGTACACCCCTCTTTCACCCCCTACGTCCCCCAATCATCTATGTACACTCCTCTGTTACCCATGTACACTCCTCTACGCTCCTCTTTCACCCATGTACACTCCTCTACACCCCTCTGACACCCATGTACACTCCTCTACACTGCTCTGTTACCATGTACACTCCTCTATGCTCCCCTATTACCCATGTACACTCCTCTACACAACCAACATCTCTGTCACCCATGTGCACCCCTCTGTCACCCCCTACGCCCCCTGTCACCCATGTACACCCATCTATCACCCATGTACACTCCTCTAAACCACTCTGCCACTCATGTGCACTCTTCGACACTGCTGTTACCAATGTCCCCCTTTCTGCTACCTTTTTATTCGTCAACTTTGGAATGTTCCTAATCTCTGTACCTGAGATATGGTTGTGTTATATATAAAGCTGTCCATAGACGATATACTTATTAAAAACACATATATCTTCATATATACGGGAAAGACTATGACATGTCTGCAGGTCTAGATTTTACATCTAGCCTGATTGTTATCAGTAATTAATATTAATTTTAATTACCTGTTTCGTGGTTCCTTTCTTGCAGCTGACGGGGGTATATGTCGGGCATCAGTCATCTGTAAAAAAAGACACAGGTATGATAACATGTTCCTGATACATGCTACAGACGCTAATATATATAACACTCTAGGGCCAGAACTACTTAACTCAGGAATTATGGAAAAAGGAGTGGAAAAAGGAACTTAAAATATAATGTATATTTTTGTGAAATATTTTATCTAAATGTTTTATATAATATACAACAGTTAATCAAGTAATGGTAATGTAGGCCTCTGTACACTCCTCTACACTCCTCTGTTACCCATGTACACTCCTCTACACCCCTCTGTCACCCATGTACACTCCTCTACACCCCTCTGTCACCCATGTACACTCCTCTACACCCCTCTGTCACCCATGTACACTCCTCTACACCCCTCTGTCACCCATCTACACTCCTCTACACCCCTCTGTCACCCATGTACACCCCTCTACACCCATCTCTTACCCATTTACACTCCTCTACACTCCTCCGTCACCCATGTACACTCCTCTACACCCCTCTATCTCCAATGTACACCTCTACACCCTTCTGTTATCCATGTAAACTACTTTGCGCTCCTCTGTCACCCACGTACACTCCTCTACACCCCCAACACCTCTCTGTCACCAATGTACACCACTCGGTCACCCCCTACGCCCCCTTTCACCCATTTAAACCCATCCATCACTCATATACACTCCTCTAAACCACTCTGCCACCCATGTACATATCTCTACACCCCCAACACCCCTCTGTCACCTATGTACACCCTTCTATAACCCCGTACACCCCTCTTTCACCCCCTACGTCCCCCTGTCACCCATGTACACTACTCTACGATCCTCTGTCACCCATGTACACTCCTCTACACCCCTCTGTCACCCATGTACACTCCTCTACACCGCTCTGTCACCCATGTACACCCCTCTACACCCCTCTGACACCACTCCTCTGTTACCATGTACACTCCTCTACGCTCCTCTATCACCCATGTACACTCCTCTACACACCCAACACCTCTCTGTCACTCATGTTCCCCCCTCTGTTACTCCCTACGCCCACTGTCACCCATGTACACCCATCTATCACCCATGTACACTCCTCGACACTCCTGTTACCCATGTTCACCTTTCTGCTACCTTTTTACTCGTCAACTTTGGAATGTTCCTAATCTCTGTACCTGAGATATGGTTGTGTTATATATAAAGCTGTCCATAGACGATATACTTATTAAAAACACATATATCTTCATGTATACGGGAAAGACTATGACATGTCTGCAGGTCTAGATTTTACATCTAGCCTGATTGTTATCAGTAATTAATATAAATATTAATTACCTGTTTCGTGGTTCCTTTCTTGCAGCTGACGGGGGTATATGTCACGTTCACCTTTTCACCGGGCATTAGTCCTCTGTAAAAAAAGACACAGGTATGATAACATGTTCCTGATACATGCTACAGACGCTAAAATATATAACACTCTAGGGCCAGAACTACTTATCTCAGGAATTATAGAAAAAGGAGTGGAAAAAGGAACTTAAAATATAATGTATATTTTTGTAATATATTTTATCTAAATGTTTTATATAATATTCAACAGTTAATCAAGTAATGGTAATGTAGGCCTCTGTACACTCCTCTTCACTCCTCTGTTACCCATGTACACTCCTCTACACCCCTCTGTCACCCATGTACACTCCTCTACACCCCTCTGTCACCCATGTACACTCCTCTACACCCCTCTGTCACCCATGTACATTCCTCTACACCGCTCTGTCACCCATGTACACCCCTCTACACCCATCTGTTACCCATGTACACTCCTCTAAGCTCCTCCGTCACCCATGTACACTCCTCTACACCCTTCTATCACCAATGTATACCCCTACACCCTTCTGTTATCCATGTATACTACTCTGCGCTCCTCTGCCACCCACGTACACTCCTCTACAACCCCAACACCTCTCTGTCACCAATGTACACCACTCTGTCACCCCCTACGCCCCCTTTCACCAATTCAACCCATCTATCACTCATATACACTCCTCTAAACCACTCTGCCACCCATGTACACATCTCTACACCCCCAACACCCCTCTGTCACCTATGTACACCCTTCTATAACCCCGTACACCCCTCTTTCACCCCCTACGTCCCACTGTCACCCATGTACACTATTCTACGATCCTCTGTCACCCATGTACACTCCTCTTCACCCCTCTGTCACCCATGTACACTCCTCTACACCCCTCTGTCACCCATGTACACTCCTCTACACCGCTCTGTCACCCATGTACACCCCTCTACACCCATCTGTTACCCATTTACACTTCTCTAAGCTCCTCCGTCACCCATGTACACTTCTCTACACCCCTCTATCACCAATGTACACCCCTACACCCTTCTGTTATCCATGTATACTACTCTGCGCTCCTCTGTCACCCACGTACACTCCTCTACACCCCCAACACCTCTCAGTCACCAATGTTCACCACTCTGTCACCCCCTACGCCCCCTTTTACCCATTTACACCCATCTATCACTCATATACACTCCTCTGAACCACTCTGCCACCCATGTACACACCTCTACACCCCCAACACCCCTTTGTCACCAATGTACACCACTTTGTCACCCCCTACGCCCCCTTTCACCCATTTACACCCATCTATCACTCATATATACTCCTCTGAACCACTCTGCCACCCATGTACACACCTCTACACCCTCAACACCCCTCTGTCACCTATGTACACCCCTCTATCACCCCGTACACCCCTCTTTCACCCCCTACGTCCCCCAATCATCTATGTACACTCCTCTGTTACCCATGTACACTCCTCTACGCTCCTCTTTCACCCATGTACACTCCTCTACACCCCTCTGACACCCATGTACACTCCTCTACACTGCTCTGTTACCATGTACACTCCTCTATGCTCCCCTATTACCCATGTACACTCCTCTACACAACCAACATCTCTGTCACCCATTTGCACCCCTCTGTCACCCCCTACGCCCCCTGTCACCCATGTACACCCATCTATCACCCATGTACACTCCTCTAAACCACTCTGCCACCCATGTGCACTCTTCGACACTGCTGTTACCAATGTCCCCCTTTCTGCTACCTTTTTATTCGTCAACTTTGGAATGTTCCTAATCTCTGTACCTGAGATATGGTTGTGTTATATATAAAGCTGTCCATAGACGATATACTTATTAAAAACACATATATCTTCATATATACGGGAAAGACTATGACATGTCTGCAGGTCTAGATTTTACATCTAGCCTGATTGTTATCAGTAATTAATATAAATATTAATTACCTGTTTCGTGGTTCCTTTCTTGCAGCTGACGGGGGTATATGTCGGGCATCAGTCATCTGTAAAAAAAGACACAGGTATGATAACATGTTCCTGATACATGCTACAGACGCTAATATATATAACACTCTAGGGCCAGAACTACTTAACTCAGGAATTATGGAAAAAGGAGTGGAAAAAGGAACTTAAAATATAATGTATATTTTTGTAAAATATTTTATCTAAATGTTTTATATAATATACAACAGTTAATCAAGTAATGGTAATGTAGGCCTCTGTACACTCCTCTACACTCCTCTGTTACCCATGTACACTCCTCTACACCCCTCTGTCACCCATGTACACTCCTCTACACCCCTCTGTCACCCATGTACACTCCTCTACACCCCTCTGTCACCCATGTACACTCCTCTACACCCCTCTGTCACCCATCTACACTCCTCTACACCCCTCTGTCACCCATGTACACCCCTCTACACCCATCTCTTACCCATTTACACTCCTCTACACTCCTCCGTCACCCATGTACACTCCTCTACACCCCTCTATCTCCAATGTACACCCCTACACCCTTCTGTTATCCATGTAAACTACTCTGCGCTCCTCTGTCACCCACGTACACTCCTCTACACCCCCAACACCTCTCTGTCACCAATGTACACCACTCGGTCACCCCCTACGCCCCCTTTCACCCATTTAAACCCATCTATCACTCATATACACTCCTCTAAACCACTCTGCCACCCATGTACATATCTCTACACCCCCAACACCCCTCTGTCACCTATGTACACCCTTCTATAACCCCGTACACCCCTCTTTCACCCCCTACGTCCCCCTGTCACCCATGTACACTACTCTACGATCCTCTGTCACCCATGTACACTCCTCTACACCCCTCTGTCACCCATGTACACTCCTCTACACCGCTCTGTCACCCATGTACACCCCTCTACACCCCTCTGACACCACTCCTCTGTTACCATGTACACTCCTCTACGCTCCTCTATCACCCATGTACACTCCTCTACACACCCAACACCTCTCTGTCACCCATGTTCCCCCCTCTGTTACTCCCTACGCCCACTGTCACCCATGTACACCCATCTATCACCCATGTACACTCCTCGACACTCCTGTTACCCATGTTCACCTTTCTGCTACCTTTTTACTCGTCAACTTTGGAATGTTCCTAATCTCTGTACCTGAGATATGGTTGTGTTATATATAAAGCTGTCCATAGACGATATACTTATTAAAAACACATATATCTTCATGTATACGGGAAAGACTATGACATGTCTGCAGGTCTAGATTTTACATCTAGCCTGATTGTTATCAGTAATTAATATAAATATTAATTACCTGTTTCGTGGTTCCTTTCTTGCAGCTGACGGGGGTATATGTCACGTTCACCTTTTCACCGGGCATTAGTCCTCTGTAAAAAAAGACACAGGTATGATAACATGTTCCTGATACATGCTACAGACGCTAAAATATATATCACTCTAGGGCCAGAACTACTTATCTCAGGAATTATAGAAAAAGGAGTGGAAAAAGGAACTTAAAATATAATGTATATTTTTGTAATATATTTTATCTAAATGTTTTATATAATATACAACAGTTAATCAAGTAATGGTAATGTAGGCCTCTGTACACTCCTCTTCACTCCTCTGTTACCCATGTACACTCCTCTACACCCCTCTGTCACCTATGTACACCCCTCTATCACCCCGTACACCCCTCTTTCACCCCCTACGTCCCCTTGTCACTCATGTACACTACTCTACGATCCTCTGTCACCCATGTACACTCCTCTACACCCCTCTGACACCACTCCTCTTTTACCATGTACACTCCTCTACGCTCCTCTATCACCCATGTACACTCCTCTACACACCCAACACCTCTCTGTCACCCATGTAAACCCCTCTGTTAATCCCTACGCCCACTGTCACCCATGTACACCCATCTATCACCCCTGTACACTCCTCGACACTCCTGTTACCCATGTTCACCTTTCTGCTACCTTTTTACTCGTCAACTTTGGAATGTTCCTAATCTCTGTACCTGAGATATGGTTGTGTCATATATAAAGCTGTTCATAGACGATATACTTATTAAAAACACATATATCTTCATGTATACGGGAAAGACTATGACATGTCTGCAGGTCTAGATTTACATCTAGCCTGATTGTTATCAGTAATTAATATAAATATTAATTACCTGTTTTGTGGTTCCTTTCTTGCAGCTGACGGGGGTATATGTCACGTTCACCTTTTCACTGGTCATCAGTCATCTGTAAAAAAAGACACAGGTATGATAACATGTTCCTGATACATGCTACAGACGCTAATATATATAACACTCTAGGGCCAGAACTACTTAACTCAGGAATTATGGAAAAAGGAGTGGAAAAAGGAACTTAAAATATAATGTATATTTTTGTAAAATATTTTATCTAAATGTTTTATATAATATACAACAGTTAATCAAGTAATGGTGATGTAGGCCTCTGTACACTCCTCTACACTCCTCTGTTACCCATGTACACTCCTCTACACCCCTCTGTCACCCATGTACACTCCTCTACACCCCTCTGTCACCCATGTACACTCCTCTACACCCCTCTGTCACACATGTACACTCCTCTACACCGCTGTGTCAACCATGTACACCCCTCTACACCCATCTGTTACCCATTGACACTCCTCTAAGCTCCTCCGTCACCCATGTACACTCCTCTACACCCCTCTATCACCATTGTACACCCCTACACCCTTGTTATCCATGTATACTACTCTGCGCTCATCGGTCACCCACGTACACTCCTCTACACCCCCAACACCTA